>NC_079506.1:77861698-78161698 GCF_030052815.1 Hevea brasiliensis | reverse complement strand
ATAATTTATGGTACCTTTAGTTTATGAAGGTGTTTGTCTTAAGCTTATAACCTCTAAAAATAAATTTACCTATTTATTTATAACATGTTTTTGGGCTTATAAGTCATGTGCTTATTAGCTAGTTTGATCAAGCATTCACTATATATCTCATTCAATATTCTTTTTAGTGATTTTAATAATAAATGTGTTTATATGTTATTTTTACAAAACACATTAACGGTTTATCAATTATTTATAAGCACTTTAACCAAATATATAACTTTTTAAAATTTTAAATGTTTATAAGATTAAATTATCTTATAAGCACTAAGCTGATTTTTCATAAGTTATGCCAAACAACTATTCTAACTAAAATAGGGAAAAATGAAAAGAAATAAAAGAGAGAGAAATGTTTAACTCAACATGTGAAATTTTTATTATGGTTGTAAAAGCTCATACATGTGAAAGGGCAATGCTCGTAAATCAATCTAATATAGAGAACCATTCTACAGAATTTACAGTAAATGAATTAAGGCAAACCAGAGTCTACAGAACTTAGGCATCAACACAAAGTAATGACTAGCAATTAGATATGGTTAATTAGAGGTGTTAGTGTGTGATCTAAAAAGCTTATAGAAAACAATTGCTAATAGCTGCATCAATTGAAAAGCAAAACTATACATATTAGATACTACAAAACCTAAATTGCTAATGAAAAATTCCACAAACAAGTGCCAAATGCAATAAGCTATAAGTTAATACTATCATCATGCTATTCATAGGGCAAGGGACCAAAGTTCTCAAGTGTCTTCAATAAATGTAAGCATTTTGCTGCAAAATAAAATCTAAACCAATTCGAATAACATTCTGTAAACTCAAAATTCAATTCAACCTTGCCAGAAATGTAAGCATTCAAATGGCCTCCAAAATACACATGTTACCCGCTCAAGAAAAAAGTAATACGCATCGTAAATTTCACTCTAGGTGATGGGGAGCAAATTTTTGGGGCAAGAAAAAAAAAACCTATAGATTTAGGGCGCGCTCGGTATCATTGTTGTTTATGGTTTTTAGTTTGCTAAAACAAAAAAATTGTTTTTTAGATTTTAGCTTTATATTTTATAGAACTCATATTTTCTTGATCAATGTCACCTTTTTTCCACTATTTCTTTATTCCAAATGTGGTCATTTTAGCTAGCCTAACACCATCAACATCCACTTTTTCTTCGGATACACCATCGTACAACACCTAAACACAGTATTCAACTCCAAAAACCACCCAAAGCTAGTAGTTTGAAAAGGGAGGAGAGGAGGATTAAAATCACTATCAAAGGCCAGTGTAATTACTAAGGCAATTTAGGATTCAATCTAGAAATTGAAATTTCAAGGAAAAGACCACAAGGAGATTATAGAGAAAAGTAAAAGAGAAATTTAAATTGCAGAGAGCTATGACATAGGAAAATCAGAAGTTGAAGATTGCAGTGAAACAATATGAAATCAATATTATGTATGCAATTATATCTGAGAGGAGCCTTATCTTCGATGGTGCATGGATTGGGCTTCGTTCCTGAATAAATCAATGATAAAGAAGGAAAAATCAAAATGAATGGGAAGTGGGGAAGGAAAATAGAAAATATTCAAATACTTTTATTAAAAGAGGCAAATTATTAATGAAATAAGGTAAAAGAGAGAGAAAGCATGAAAGAAGAAAATAAGAACATTGAACAAAATTAAGGATTTGTGGTTTTTTTTTCTTTTTGCTACATTTTTATAAGTTTTATTAAAAAGAGCTAAAAAATGAAAATAGGATATTCTAAATGAACAAGTTGCTTGTTTAGCAAAAAAAATGAAAAACCAAAATCAATAGCGGTATCGAACATAACCATAGTTTTTAATTTTCCTATTCTGATTATGAGATTAAAACTTCTATTAATACCCCATAAATCCATGTATTAAAGTGAAGTTTATAATTAATAAAATTTCAACAAAGGTTTTTCTCCCAATTTTCACTCTCTATGTGTGAGTGTGTGTTATTCCGAGCTTTATGCTGTGTTAGGTAGTATCAAAGTGAGGAAATCACTGAATCAATATGGCTTACCTTGATTGAGGTGACAATTATAGTGGTTCTGTGACACCCCTTACCCGTCTACAGTATATCCGAGTAAGATATGTCACACGATGTACCGGAATACTCTATTTTATCATAATCATTTTTATTCTTCCTTAATTTATTTTTATCATAGTTTTGAATATAACTTGTGAAATATAATTCATTTAAGTTATTTATTGAAATTATAATTTGTTTGAGGTTCCGAAAATTTTATAGAAAATCCAGTAGAGTACCGGCTAAAAATGGAGAAAACAGTTCTTCGGAACCTGTGAAAAACACTTCCAATAATCATATTCAATCATTCTCAAACTCCAATATCAAAATCTCAATATAATTTTTATTTTCAACAACATCTCCATTTCTCAATCATTCATTTCTCATGGTACTCATATATAAGCAATAAGTAAATACTCCAATTTTCCATTCATAATCACAATTTTCATTATTTACATGAACATCAAAATACATTACATAAGTTTTATTTACACAAAAGAAAATAAAAGTTAGTTACAAAATACCAAAATGAAACCTAGTTTCCTACCAATGCACTAAAGATGGTGAGGTGACACGGACACTATGCAGAGCTGCAGGAGGTCTCACCCAGTCTGTGGTCTACCGGGCTCTCGGTCAGGATCTCCAGAACCTACGCGTGGCAAAAGCAACGCGCTAAGCAATAATGCTTAGTGGTGCCAATAATATAATAAAAAGAAATAACATAAAATAAATATGTAGTGAATGTATTAATGTCTCATTGTAAATAAATTTTCTTTGAGTATTTGTAGTCGTACTTATTTTGTGCTGGTTATATTCATTATTTCATTACATTTATCCACTTTCATTTTTTGGTTGCCCAAGTAACCAATACTGGACGACTGGACTAGATAAACGGGTAAACTGGCACTGGGTATCAAGTACCTCGGGCCATCACACCATCGGTCATATATATGTCTCCTGGTGTGCAACAGAACAGCTAATAAGCTGTAATAACATTAGGCACAAGGCCAAGTATCAACATAATGTCAGAATGGCTAAAAGCCATGAAATCACAGAATGGCATAATGCCATGTGCAGTACTGCTAACTGAACCCTATTGGCATGCCAAACTATCCAAACCAATCTTGTTAGGTATACTAGGGCATTTGATACTTTTGAATTTTACAATTTTTGAATTTCAAGTTTTGGTGTTACTATTCCCTTCATTAGTCAACAAAAATGTTGACTTTTGCATAGAAAATAGGTACATTGGTTTTAACACTCCCAACATACCACATTTTGCATTCAAAATTTGTTGGTATTGGTTAACAATACCATTTCTAAGCTTAAAATTAATGGAGCAGAATTTTCAGTTTTCATACCTAATCTTTACTGTTCCATTAGTTGCTGTTGCAGTGGGAATTTGGGAAAATGATAAACATGAAAATTGTTCCTTATTTTGTCTAGTTGAATTTCTTTTTTTGAATCACTCCATTTGGAGTTTTGTAGCTCAAGTTATGGTCCAAAAACCACAACTGGCCAGATTGAAAAATTTCAGAACTGACCATATCTACAGTGCAGTAAACAGTAATTTCCACTCTCTTGTTGAATAGGTTCTGGTTATAATTTGGGGTAGGTTCCTTCATGAAAGTTGTTGGTCTATATCTCAGCTTGTTTCTGGTAAAATTTCAGGACAATTGGGCCATTCCACACTGAGTTATGGCCAAATGAACAATCACTGTTCATTTGGTTATTCTGCAGAAACTGGTTGCAGGACACCCGGGTTGAGGCAAGTTTTTGGTCCACTTGCTTTGGTCTTTTGGGCATGGTTTCTTCACCAAAGTTGTGCCATTATGGGTCTAGTTTCATGTCCAATTGGCCAAATACCAATTGAACCTACACAGCCCAAGTTTTGGCTGTCCAAACAGGCTGGACTTACATCCCAACCTGCTGCTCTCACTAGGCAGCATACCAAATTAGTTTTCTAATGCTATAATTCACTCCAAGTTATGGTCAATTTCCCTCAAATGGTCACTAATTGACCATTAAAAATTTAGTTTATGTCCATTTTCATCCACCACCAAAATTAAATTTTAAAACCCTAACCCTAATTGACCAAGCCTCCAATTCATGCATCTTACTCCTAATTTGCTATACTAATCATATAATTTATAAGAGGGGCAGCTAATATGTCACTTTAACCAAAGAATTCTCCTAGCTCTAACTCATGTCAAGGCTGCCAAAATTTCATGGAATATAACCATGCTTCATTAATTCAATTTTCATCAAATTTTCAACTTAACTTAGCTCAAATTCATGATTAGAAAGGTATAAAAGCAAAGTACATGGCACTAACCTCTTTGGTGATTTTCTAAGCTTGTTCACACCTCACTTTCTTCCACTTTCTCTTCTTCTAATTGCTGCCCAAGTCTTGCACTAGTGGTAAGGGAAATTTTTAGTGAAGGGAGGATAAGTTTTTAAGGTGAATTGAAGTGGGAAATGAAGCTTAAGGGAGCTTTAATGGTGGAACCGCTTCTCTCTCTCTCTCTCTCAACATTTTTTGGCTGCCCAAAGGTTGAAGATGCAGATTGGTTTTTCAATTTTTTGGTCTCTTTTATCTCTTTTAATGAGTTTAACAAATTGTAATTGGTGGATAGGTTTTTAATGACATCATATGATGTCATTATTAGGTATTTTCTTTCATTTTCTTTTCTTTTCATCTCTACTCATTTTCAATTTAATTTTTAGTAATGTTTATTCATATTTTAGATCATAATAATTATTTACTTAACTGGACAAGTCGGCCAAAAATCGCCTCTGAAGGCGAAATGACCAAAATGCCCTCCGTTTGGCTTAACGGGTCAAAATTGTCTGTACCGATTGAAAAATTTTTCTAAATATTTTCTTGGCATTCTAATGCCATAGGAACCTCAATGACCCTTCTCTGGAGTCTCAAAAATTATTTTATGAATTTTCTCTCGGGTCTAGGGCTCCTAGTTGCGAGAACCGCAACTTCCCACTAGGTTACCCATCGCTTGGGCATCGGCTCATTTTACTTGGTTGTATTTTATTTCTAAAATTTTTTCTAAATTTTTCTTATTAATATTTGAGTTAATTATGGTTTCTCACTTTAGTTTAAATATTTTTCCAGACGTTCTAGCTGTCCGGACCGACACTGGTCACCGGAACAGTAGAATGTACGGAGTTGCTACAAGGAGGGTGTTACAGGTTCTCATGGCAATGATCAGAGAACGAGAGCACTTAACTATAAGGATGAAATGTTGCAACAATGGGAACAATATATGGAGTAACAAATGGATCTCATATTTGAATCTATAGAGAAATTTTTTAAAGAAATTACAGATCATCTTAATGCTTTGGGAATCAATATAAACAGGAATCAAGTTGACAAAATAAAGCCAAAACGTAGCTTATGAATACCATAATTATCGACTAATTCCTACACGTAAATAATATATCTATGATGAAGATTCAAAGGAGGAAGATGACTATGAATAGAAAGCTTCTATAAACATCCTTATAATGAAAGTTATAGAAGAAGAGGCGTGTACAGGTATAATGAAAGGAAAATTTTGTTGAAAATTGATATTTCTAATTTCTATGAGGATCTCAAAATAGAAGAATTATTAATTTGGATAGCAAATGTGGATAGATTATTCAACCGTGTGGGTATAACACCTAAAAAATGAGTCCAATTGGTAACTTGTCGGTTGAAAGGTGGTGCTTCTACTTTGTGGGAATGACTATAATCCAAAAGGAAGAAAGCTAGTTCATACATGATACATGATGAAGTATTTGTTAAAACAAAAAATTTTTTGGCTCTAGATCATGAGTAGATTTTACTCCAGCAGAAACATCATTGCTAATAAGAGGTCCAAGGATTATGAGCAGTTCGTACGTGGTACAGAGAAATTATGGGGAGAATGTAAATTCTTTGCCCCTATTAATTTGGAACTATTGGAGCTCAATCCTTCTAATGTAAGCCATGGGCTTCAAAACATTCAGATAGTCTCCAATGGGCCTCTCAATAACTTAATGATCAATTTATCTATCATCCCATATGAGCCCATTATGGAACATTCACATGTAACCCATCCTTCATCCCCCTTTAATCTACAAGTATGTATAAAGATTAGTAGGTTATTGAAACAAAATAGGAATAAGAATAAGCTGATCTCTGAACTTTTTAATTCTTCTACAAAATTGTCTCATGGTGGATACCACAAGAAATCCATGAAGCGCAAGCATCCAAAATCTCTTAAAGGAAGCAACAATCCTATTGCTAAACTGATAGATAGTGAAATCCATCAAATGAATCATCATCATTGTTCTTTATATATTGATGGTTCTCATCCAATTTTTCCATAAATTGATTCTAAAAACCTCTCTTCCCCTCCTTTAATCCGAAGGAAACCATAGAACACTTAAAGTGGGAAAGGAACTTGGTATATCATTTATAATTGTAGATGAAGAGGTTATTCAGATTTTCATCAAGCAGATTCAAGAGGAACTGGAGGTTATAAAGGCAAATATTTACGTGATGATTTTCTTCAGTTTTGAGTTTTAATTGGCTTTTTGGTCTTGCTTCTTGCTTTTGTTTTTATTTCATTTGGGTATATTTTCTATCTTCGACTTAGCCTTCTAGTCTACTTTCTAAGTTTTTGCTACTTTTGCTAAGAATTTATGGTGATTCTTTTGGTAATTTCTTCAACGTGTTCTCTTTTTTTTGCTTTTTTGGTTTTTTTTTTCCTTTAATGATGTTTTTCTAGGGTCTATTTGGTGTCTGCTATATATAAGGCTTTTGCTTGTTGTTTTCCTAAATCCTATCTAGTCTTGTGTCTCAGGCTTTATTTTAATTGCTTAGCTCTCCTTAGGCTGGTTCCCTAGAGTTGTTGACCTTGTATCTCTTTGTTTCTCTTTAATAAAATTCTCACATGATTATAAAAAATTAAAAAAAATAAGGTCCAACCAATGGCCTTAATAGTTGAAAAACGAAAAAGTAAAGAACAAAGAGAGCTTTAAGGATTCAATAATGCAACTTAAAGCAGAGGAGCCTAAGCTTAAAGAATCTGAATTAGAAAATTTAATCGAATTTTCTTATGCTATGTTCAAAGATGAAGAGCTTAAGGAATATATCCTAGTGAATGAAAAATATCATGTTTTGCTAATTTGATTGGAAGTTGAAAAAAAAAAAACCATCTGTGGTGACAATATTAGAAGTTAGAGAAAAACAAGTCATGGAGATGATACAGGGATTGAAAATGTATCTAACCCCTTTAATTCTTATTGATTTTATTTGTCTTGGAGTTTTAATGGATATAAAGGAAAATGAGAAGATGATCACTTCAGTTTTGTATAATATAACACTATTAATATTAACCAAGAAGACAATATGGTATGTTGGTTTGATAAAGTTTTTGATTCCTTAACACTTCAAAATTCGAGGATGTGTTTTAAGTGGGGAAGAATGGTATGCTAATTGTCAACGCAACATTATTGGATCATTGCAAATTGTTCTAATTTGAGGATGAGTTGTTTTCATGTGGGTGAGTATGATAGGGAGCATATTTTTTTTGTAAGAAAAAAACTATAGATTTAGTTTTAAATTTTTCTTTCCTAATTTAGTTTTAATTGTTTCTTATTTTATTTAGGACTTAGTTTATTTTCATATTCTAATTAGGTTTTAATTTAGTTTTCCTTATTCACTTAGGATTAGATATTTGTTATGTACTTTGTCTAGATTTCTTATTGTAATTTAGTTTATCTAAATTCGCAAATAGTAGATCTATTTCCATATTAGGATTGGGAGATTAAAAACCTCTATAAATACCCAATAAATCCATGAAATAAAGGAAGTTTTCTATAATAAAGATAAGGTAGCTTCTAGTAACCTCTAGTTCCATAATTTTAGCAGAGATTTTTATCTCAACTTTTACTTTTTGCGTATGTGTTTTATTTTGAACTTCATACTAAATAACTAGGGCTAAAAAGAACTATACACATTAAATGCTTGGCCTAATCATACTAAAAAGCAAAACCTTTTCACTCTTTTGCAATTTAATCTAATTATTTCAATTTGGGCACAAAAATACAAACCTTTAAATTGAATTTGAAAAAAGTGTGCTTCTACTGATGTGACATATCATATAGCATTTTTTATTATTAAATTGTGGAGCCCATATGCACATCATTTAGAATAAAAATTCTTCCTCCCCGCGCCCCCCCCCCCCAAGGGCGCTCTCTCTTTTTCTCTTTTCCACTGCTGCCCAACCCCTCAAACAGTTCCTTTTTTTCAAGCTTAAGATTCTTTGGCTCACTATTGATTCCTTTAGCAAGTCACGTGTGGTGAACTATTCCTTGCCCTCTGTCTTAACGTCAATGATAGAAGCTGTTATGGCATGACGTTGAGTCCTTGTGTTTTTGCTCTCAAAATCTTCCTGCTACTATCCTTCACAAGTTTTTGTTGCCCTCTTGTACTTAACAAAGTTGCCTCTCCGATTTTTAAAGTCATTGTTATACATCATGACCCCAGGTGCTTTATCTATAGTCTTTCCCTTTTGATCAACAACTATCCATTGAAATTGAGTAGTTGTGGTAGGGATTTGTGTAATTTGAAATCATTATAAGATTGATTTTGTAGTCACCATATAGTTTTTGTAATGTTTTCCATGGAATTGGATTTGTAGGTTTTGGCTATGTGGTTTTCATGGAATGGGAACCTAAGCTCTTTTTTATTATTTGTTGTTATTTGCAATCGCATTTGTACTTCAAATTAAGCATGAGTTTAATATTAGAGATAATAGCCTCAAAATATAGTGGATAGTGGAGAATATTGGGTCTATCAAATAGTGGGTTATGGTGAAGAACTGAAAAACTGAATTAAGTTTTGGTCCTCAGTAACTTCGGTTCAAAAAAAAAAAAGTAAAGTTTGATTCTATTTGGAGATAATTGAAATGTGCAAACCCCTACAAACATCTAATGCCAATGGCATAAATTTCCCAATGATATCCTAATGGGTAAAATTTGTAAGTACCATGTATTTCATTATAATATCATATGTTTTATCATAATGTTGGTTTGTGAAAATAGAGAAAGAGAGATTTATTTTAAATGATGTGGCATTGTGCACATCAGTAAGAGTGTACTTTCTTCAAATTAAATTTTAAAATTAGATAAAAAAAATTTTTAATTTTTAAAAAATTTATATTTTTATAGAAAAATTAAAACAATGGGATTAAATCACAAAAAAGCAAAAAATGTTTGGATTTTTAATGTGATTAAGCATGTTTCTATTCATTGCCGCAAATTTCACTCTAGGGTTAACAAAATCACAATAAAACAAGAAACACAATTTTCCAACATTTCACGAAAAAACAAAAACACTCACAAAAATATTTTAATTTTTTCTATTGACAAAGAGAGTACTAAATGCTTATAAGATGAGACCACTAGCGACCGAAAGATGACCGCGAGTGATGGCAAATGATGATCTGCAAGTTCGTACATGGTACTGATGTCGCTTATTGCCTCGAGAAATTATAGAGAGAATGTAAATTCTTTGCCCTCTATTAATTTGGAACTATTGGAGCTCAATCCCTCTAATGTAAGCCCTCGACTTCAAAACATTCAGAAGGTCTCCAATGGGCCTCTCAATAACTCAACGGTCAACTTATCTATCATCCCATATGAGCTTATTATGGAACATCAACTTGTAACCCATCCTTCATCCCCCCTCAATCTACAAGAATGTATAAAGATTGCTAGGTTATTAAATCAAAGTAGGAATAAGAACAAGCTGATCTTTGAACTTTTTAATTCTTCTCCAAAATTGTCTCATGGTGGAAAACACAAGAAGGCCACAAAGAGCAAGCGTCCAAAATCCCTAGAATGGAGCAACAATCCTATTGCTAACTGACGGACAATGAAATCCATCAAATGAATCTTTATCATTATTCTTTGTGTCTTGATGGTTCTCATCCAGTTTTTCCATTAAATGATTCTGAAGACCTCTCTTCTCCACCTTTAATCCAAAGGAGGAAGCCAATAAAACACTTGAAGTGGGGAAGGATCTTGGTATATCTTGATATTAACTAAGAAGACAATGTGGTATGTTGGTCTGATAAAGCTTTTGATTCTTCAACATTGCAAAATTTGAGGATCAGTTTTAAGTGGGGAAGAATGATATGCTAATTATCAACGCAACATTGTTGGATCATTGCAAATTGTTCTAACTTGAGGATAAGTTGTTTTCATGTGGGTGAGTATAATGTGGAGCATTTTTTTTACAAGAAAAAAAAACTATAGATTTATTTTTTAATTTTTCTTTTCTAATTTAGTTTTAATTGTTTCTTATTCTATCTAGGACTTAGTTTGTTTTTATATTCTAATTAGGTTTTAATTTAGTTTTCCTAATTCACTTAGGTTAGTTATTTGTTCCATATTTTATTTAGATTTCCTACTGTATTTTAGTTTATCTAAATTCGTAAATAGTAGATCTACTTTCGTATTAGGATTAGGAGATTAAAAACCTCTATAAATACCCAATAAATCCATATATTAAAGGGAAGTTTACTATAAATAAAAATAAGGTAGCTTCTCAGTCACCTTTAGTTCCATAATTCTAGCAGAAATTTTTCTCTCAATTTTTACTTTTTGTGTGTGAATATGTGTTATTTTGAGCTTCACGCAAAATAACTAGGGCTAGTTAAATGTTTGGCCTAATCATATTAAAAAGCAAAACATTTTCGCCCTTTTGCAATTTAATCCAATTGTTTCAATTTTGATACAAAAATACAAACATTCAGATATTAAAAAATTTATCTAATTTTTAAGTTAAATTTGAGGAAAGTGTGCTCCTACTGATGTGATATGTCATGTTGCATTTTTTATTATTAAACAGCAGAGCTCATATGCCACATCACCTAAAATAAAAATTCTCCCCCCCCCCTCTCTCTCTCTCTCTCTCTCCCTCTCACTGGTGCCCAACCCTTCAATCAGTTCGTTTTTTTCAACCTCTCGAATTCTTTAGCTTGCTATTGATTCCTTCAACAAGTCAAGCGTGGTGAATGATTCCTTTCCCTTTCTCTTAGCATTAACGATAGATGTTGCTATGGCATGACTTTGAGTCCTTGTGTTGCTCCTTTCAAAATCTTCTTGCTACTATCCTTCACAAGTTTTTGTTGCTTTGTTGTACGTCACGAAGATGCCTATCCAATTCTTAAAGTTGCCTCTCCAATTCTTAAAACTATTGTCGTACATGGCAACCTCAGGTTCTTTATCTATAGTTTTTCCCTTTTGATCAACAACTATCCTTTGAAATTGGGCAGTTGTGGTTGGGATTTGTATAATTTGAAATCATTACAAGATTGATTTTGTAGTCGCCAAATGGAATGGGATTTGTGGGCTTTGGCTATATGGTTTTCATGGAATGGGAACCTAAACTCTTTTTTTTTATTATTGTTATTTGCAACTACATTTGTGCTTCAAATTATGCATAAGTTTAATGTTAGAGATTATAGCCTCAAACTATAATGGATCTGGTGTAGAATCTTAGGTATGTCAACAGTGGGTTATGGTGAAGAACGGAAGAACTGAATTGAGTTTTGGTGCTCAGTAGCTTTGGTTAAAAAAAAAAAAAAAAACTAATCAAAGTTTGGTTTTGTTTGGGATAATTGTATTGTGCAAACCCCCTACAAACATCTGATGGCTTTAAATTTTAAATTAATTAAGAAATTAAATTTTGCAACCAATAAATTTCCCAATGGAATCCTAATTGATGAAATTTGTAAGTATTATGTATTTCATTATAACTCAGATGCTTTATCATAATATTGGTTTGTGACAATAGAGAAAAAAAGATTTATTTTAAATGATGTTGCACTGTGCACATAAGTAAGAGAGCTCTTTCTCCAAATTTAATTTTAAAATTAGAAATTTTTTTTTTCAATCTTTAAAAATTTGTATTTTTATAACAAAATTAAAACAATTAGATTAAATTGTAAAAGAGCAAAAAATATTTACTTTTTTGGTGTGATTAAGCCTAAATGTTTCTATTTATTGCAATAAATTTCACTATAGGACTAACAAAATCGCA
Organism: Hevea brasiliensis; assembly: GCF_030052815.1. NCBI lineage: Eukaryota > Viridiplantae > Streptophyta > Magnoliopsida > Malpighiales > Euphorbiaceae > Hevea > Hevea brasiliensis. The sequence goes on along the minus strand of NC_079506.1, from coordinate 78,149,525 downwards.
ATCAAACTAGAAACATGTAAAAAAAATAGTCACACAAAAAATATTTAATTTTTTCTATTGATAGAGAGAGAGAGTAACAAACAATGCCTGTGAGATGAAACCACCGGCGACTGAATGATGACGGCAAATGAAGAGGGCGACAAACAACGAGAAAATTCAGAAAGGAAACAATTTTTAGGTTTTGCAATTTTAAAGAGCGGCAAAAATGAGAAAGAATAATGAGAAGCTATTAATTTATGCATTTCTGTAATGGATTTGAATGTTAAAACCCTAAATAATCCGTTTCCAAACAAGCGAGCATTAAAAAAAAAAAATTCCATTTCAAAATATGTTTTAATTAAATATATATTAAAAATAATATTCGTTTGCAATTTCGAAATGAACGTCCATCCGTTTCTAGTAAAAAAAAAACAACGGTAAAAAATCAAATTTTATAAAAATATTATTAAAATAAACACCTTAGAAACAGTCGTAATATCCTTTCCTAAATTAAGAAGATAATTTAAAAAAATTAAATAGAAAAATATTTTGTCTAGCAGTTTACAAACGAAATGTATCATTCATTTCGAAATATAGGAATGGAAATATTCCCTTTTCTAAACAATAATATAATATATTTTATAAAATAATATTTTCTTATTTTTTAACATATGATAAGTTTCATAAATATTAAAAATATAATTACGTATTTATAGGATTTTTTTATGTATTTCGTTCGATTCTTTTTTTAGAAAAAATTAGTAGAATTAATCATATAATTTAATTTTTTAATTATTATTGTTAATTATTTTCAATAAGAGTAATTATTATTATTATAACCTTTAACTCTTAACTAATATTATTTGAATACTTAAAGAGATTATGTTAACTGTTAACTTAATTAATATTTACTTTAGCTAAATGTTAACTTTTGGTAGATTAGGTTAATATTTACCGCTATAGAGGTTAATCTTACAAATGTAATATTTAATTTTTGATGTTTTAAATTTTTACCAAATATAATCTTAGAGTTAAAAATATCAAAATATAATTGAAATTGGGTTTGAAAGAATCCAAAATAAGTCCAAGAAACAAGTTTAAGATAAAGCCCAAATCATTAAATCAAAGCAAAGCAAACTAATTTAATTTATTTTTCTTCTTAATTTAATTTAGTTCAATTTAATATATAAAAAATTTTATTTATTTAATTTAATTTTTTCTCTAATTTAATACGATTCAATTTAATTTATTAAAAATTTTAATTTATTTGATTTTTTAGATTGAATCAAACATATTGACACTCACTCATGCACTCATTTTTTTTTTTTTTTGGAGATTTTAAAGCTACATGATTTCCTACAAATTTGGGTGGTTAGAAGCTTCATATCAATTAAATATTTGCAACTAATTAAACTATTGAGAATTTTATCATATTATTTTCTCATTAATAATTATTCAATATTTATAGAAAGGCGTTGCGATTTGAGGCTTGCTATATATGGACTTCAAACATCTTAAACTTTTCTAAATTTTAAAATCCATCCAGCCCAAAAATAGATAGTGACAAATAATATAATATAATATAATATAATTCACATATTTTTAACGAAATAAATAATTTATTAATTGGGTATTTATTTATTAAATTTAATATAAAAAACATTTTTTAAAAAAATATTTTTTATATTTTCTAATATTTGATACTAAAAAAGTTAATGATAAATATTTTTTTATCAAAAGAAATATTAAATTATTTTTAAAAAATAATTTTTCCTTTTAAAAGAAAAAGTTATTTTTTAAATTTTAAAAATTTTATTAAAATATAAAAATACTTATATATTCATTATTAGAGTGGAGTCAGAAAATTAAATTTGTGAGGTCAAATTTTATTTTACTTAATTTAGATAAAAATTTTTGTATAAAATAATAAATCATTATTTTTAAATTAAAAAAATAATAGTACACACAAAATTTTATATGCAACAAAAATAAAGTAAAAATAATTGAAAAAATAATTTCATAAAATAAATAATCTTGAATTTACAATTTTTCAGGACCAGTTTTATTTTATTAAAGCCTTAATGATCATATCATTATTAATGTCATCAAAATATATTTTTTTAATACAATGAGGTGTTCTTTGATATACACCGCTAAGAAGTTGTTTTTGTTTATTTCAAAAATATCATAAGGGATAAAATCTTTTAATTAATTTGTCATTTTTATTTGATGTTACTTTAATTTTTATGCAATTTTTTTTAAAGGAAAAAATTAAATTAATCATTATTTTTTATTATTAATTTTGAGTTGATTTATTAATAATTTTTTGATTAAATTTCTCATAATTTATATATGCATCTAAACTTTATTTACAAAGTCAGTGAGTCAATTGACTCCACTCTTATCCACCTAAATTCGTGCTTGCACATGATATAAATTAATAATAGTAGTTTAAAATTATAATCAAATAATTAAAAAATTTTATAGAAAATTTTTTTTAAAAAATAATTTTCATAAAAAATATTTTTATATATAAATTATTTTTTTACTAAATAAATAGAGTCTAAATAATAGTAATATTTTTATCATTTAAAATACAGGGACGTGATATAAATGTTAAATAGGTAGCAATGCCAAGAAACATCATTTTCTGGTCCTTAACAAAAGAAAATAATTAACATTATTTAGTTAATTAATTTATTTCCCTTTCACATAGCTATAAAGATTGAGAAGTTTATGGATTTAAAAAAATAAAAAAAAAACATCGTAAACGACACAAGTGTTAAGTCGTTTTAATCGTGGACTTGTGCATGAAACTTCCGCTTAATTCCTATGAATTTTGAATCACATGGGGTCTTGCTCCTGCGTGCACGACATGCTCAATGCTCGACTCTCCGAATGCTAAGTGCTTGCTTGGCATTAATATTTTACGACTAAACTTAATTTTAAAAATAATATTATTTTAGATATTAAAAAATATTTTTTTAAAAAAATTATTTTTATTATATTACTGTTTTAATAATTAAAATTTATTAATTTAATTTTAAATTATTTTTTAATTAATATATTTATATTACAAGAAAATTTTCTAACTCTACCACTTTGTAAAAATGATTTATACTGAATTTATTTATTTAAAAATATAATAACACAATGATATATAACTTAAATCTATAACTCAAACCAATAACTATACTTTTTATATTTTGTTTTCGATTAATCCCAATATGCACGAGTCTTCAGCTTCAAATTAATGAAAATTATTGTATAAGATCACAATGTAATTTTGGTTTTTTCATATTAAGTGAAGTTTTTTTTTATGTAAATTTAATTAATTATAAATTAAAATATAAAATATATAATTAAATTTATATATTAAATATATGAATTTATATATTTATATTTTAATAGAGGGGGCCTATCCCATTAAGTGAAGTAGTCTTAGTATGAAAACAATAAATGGTGGACAATTTTAGGTACATGTGGACAAAATGCAGAAACAATGGCCAGCACTATCTAGCCACATATTTTAAAAAATAAATAAATAAAGGGATATGTATATTGTTGTAATTTCAAATTATTAAGTAACAATTTACATTTTTTTTTATGTGAGGATTAGTTCCTTTCGGTTTGATATGAAAAGTTAAAAATAAAAAAAAATTAAAATTTACAATAAATAAAATCAAATTAAATTAAATTAAATAAAAAAATAAAATCAAATTAAACTAAACAAATTAAAATTTTAGTGATCCAATCAAATTGAATTGATTTAATTTAATTCTATTTAATTGATTTATTGATTTGGATTTTATTTTAAACTTTTTATATTTATTTTAAATTTATTTCAGATTTTATTTCAATTATATCTTTTATTTTTAACTCTAATTTTTAGAAAATCAAATCAAATAAACTAAATTTCATATAATAAAAAAATTGAACTAAATTGAATTATAAAAAAATGAAAATGAATTTTCTAATTAAATCAATTCAATAACTTTTTTCAATTTAAATTAAATTCCACTTTTTAAATAGATTAATGATTAAAAATATGAAAATAATATAAAATATGAAACTAAATTAATAATATAATATAATAGAACACTCAATTATTAAAAAAAAAAAGCAAATTTTCAAAAGTTATTTTTTAAAATATTTTATAAAGTTTTAAAAATATGATAATAATAGAAATTAATAAAATAAATAATAAGTGCTTTGGATGTAACGAAGTACAGATAAGAACTGGGAAAGGTTATAGCTAGACCCACAAAAGCCATTATCACTTAGCTGGAAGATAATGGCCAACTGGCCTATTTTTAACCCCTTTTCTTCTTGTTCTGCCAGGATTACCTTTAAAACGTCATCATTATGTCTTTTTTTTTAATTATATTATTATTATGCTAATAATGACTTTTCAGCTCAATTTTTCAATTTCAGTTATGTATTCTTAATTAATTTCGATTTGTATGATTTTAATTTAATTTCTGTATAAATTTTATTAAATATAATTTTTAATTTAATTTAAATTTTAAAAATCGTGCACAGCTCTGTATTTAATAAATACAAAGCGCAACGTGTTTTTTCTTACTTTGTTTTCTTGGGTCTGACGTGAGTGTCACTCACTTAGCCTTGAAATTTGGGATCTTTCTTACTTTGTTTTCTTTGGTCTGACGTGAGTGTCACTCACTTAGACCTTCAAATTTGGGATCCGTCCTCGTGTCCCACTTTATATAAAGGTTAATTATTTTTTATTTTTATATTTTATTATTATTAATATTTTATTACCCCACGCTAATTAAAGGCTCGTTTAATATTATTGACGAAATTGTTATTAAAAAAGTTATTTTTTTAAACATATTAATTAAAAAATATTAAAAAAAAATTAAAAATTAAATTTAATTATTTTTAATTATAAAATATTAAAATAATAAAATAATTTTTTTAAATTACCTTTTTTAATAATATATAAAATAATATTTTTATTTAAAAAATTAATTTCAATCTTTAAAATTTAATACCAAATAAATGGTAAATTAATAATTTTTGAGATGTTTTAATATTTTTTTTAAATAGAAAAATAAAGCCATTAATGATAACAAAATTTACAAACAAAATAGTAATTTAATTGAAATTTTATTTCTAATTTTAGTACTTTTTAATTTTTTTTTTAAAATGTAGAAATAAAAAAATATTAATAATAATAAAATAAATAAATTTGGAAATAATTTACCCTTAAATATATTTAATTTTAATCTAAAAAATTTAAATAATAATTTTTAAAATAATTTTATATTATAATAATAATTTTTAATAAAAATATATTAATAATTTATCATTAAAAAATTAGTAGAATTATTATTTTAATTTTTTTAGACAAAAAATTGGGCTTATTTTAACTTAAATAAAAAGTTGATGGTTATAAAAAATTTTAAAAATTAACTTATTTGGACATGAATAAAAAATTAAATGGTGAAATAGTATTTTTTTCGATGTTATGAATATTGTATTATGACATCAATATTATTTAGTTGGCATGTTAATGTACGTAATTATATTAATTAGCACAAAAAAATTATTATTGCATGATTATTGTTATTTGTGTATTATATTATGCTACCAACCATGATTTCTAACTCAAAGAAGCAAAAAATTAAGAACGAAAAGGAGATTTCCGTTTCTAGTTGAAAAAAAAATTAAAAACGAAAAAAATTCATTTCTAATTAATTTATTACTAATAATTATAAAAATAAAATATTTTATCCATTTTTAATTTAAAAATAAATTAAAAATAGAATACTATTCATTTCTAATTAAATTAGAAATGAAACAATTCTATTTAAAATTCTGTTTCTGGATAAAAAAAAACAAAATATATTTTGTTTTTAATTCCAAAAAAGAGATTAATCTGAATTTCGTTTCTAATAAGAAAAAAAATGAACCAATTTTTTTTCATTTCTAGTTAATAAAGGCCAATAATAAAAAAAATAATTTTTAAATTATTTATTTTGAAGTCATTTTAAAAGTAAATTTTGAAAAACTAATTTATTACTAAATTTTGAAAAACTAATTCATTACTACTAAAAATCCAATATAGATAATATTACTAATATTATAAAAAATAAATATAAAAATATTAAATACAAAATTGCTAGTAAAAGATACAAATGAAAAATTATCAGTAATATGAATAATAAAATATTAAAAATTAAATTACTAAAAATTTATTAATAAATAACTAATAAAAATTTTTAAGTTTTTTTTTCTATTTTTTACAACGTAGAAATGAAATTTAAATCTATTTCTTATTTATAAATGAAATTTGAAATCTATTTTTAATTTAGAAATGAAATTTCAATTTTATTTCTAATTTTGAAATAAAATTTAGATTTCGTTTCTAAATTTTTAAGTTTCCTTTTATATCTCTACAATTTAGAAACAAAGTTTAAACATTATTTCTAATTTTAGAAACGTAATAAAAGAAATTAAATCTATGTTAAATTTAAAAATGAATTTTAGTCTGTTTTTAGTTTATTTCTATTTTATTTTTAATTTGTTTATAAATTTAGAGGTAAAATTTTTAGCGCTAAATTTAGAAAAAAAAAAATTTTTTCATTTCTAATTTTTATTTCTATTCGATTTTTAAATATAATATAATTTTTTTCACTAAAAATAGCAATGAATTTTTTTCTATTTCTAAATTTATTTTTAATTTATTGCAAATTTTAATAGATATATTTTTTTTTTATTCTGTTATAAGCCTATTGAAAATTTAAAATGGACACAATCTGATTTTTTATTTTTGTTGCTATTTTGACAATATCTTATAGTGATAATAGTACAGAACTGAGCATATATATATATATATATATATATATATATATATATATATATATATATATATATATATATACATATATATATATATCATCACATAAAAAATTACATATAATATATATTTTTTTAAATTAATAGATAATGTTTAATAGTTGTAACGTTTCCCTGTTCTTACCTGTACTTCGTTACATCCAAGGCAATTCTTATTTATTTCATTAATTTATATTATTATCATACTTTTTAAAATCTTTTAAAAAAGAACTTTTGAAAATTCGCTTCCTTTTTTTTTTATAATTGAGTGTTCTATTATATTATATTATTAATTTATTTTCATATTTTATATTATTTTCATATTTTTAATCATTAATCCACATAAAAAGTGGAATTTAATTTAAATTGAAAAAAGTTATGGAATTGATTTAATGAGAAAATTCATTTTATTTTTTTTCATAATTCAATTTAGTTTAATTTTTAATATATGAAAGATAGTTTATTTGATTTGATTTTCTAAAAATTAAAGTTAAAAATAAAATATACAATTGAAATTAAGTCTAAAATAAATTTATATAAGTCTATAAAATTTAAAATAAAATCCAAACCAATAAATTAATTAAATATAATTAAATTAAATCAAATCAATTAAATTGAAACGTTAAAATTTCAATTTGTTCAGTTTAATTTATTTTTTTTTATATTTTAATTCGATTTAATTTTATTTAATTTATTAAAAAATTTGATTTCTTTTTTATTTTTAGCTTTTCAGATTAAATCGAATTCAACTTATGCTTACACTAAAGAAAAAAAAATGTTAATCCGCATTTAATAGTTTGAAATTAAAAAAAAATCCCTTTATTTGTATTATTTTTTAAAATATAATTTTTTTTTACAAAGTATATGTGTGTGATTAGATAGTGCTGGCCATCATTTCTATATTTTGTCCACGTATATCTAAATTTATTAATCATCTGTGAAGACTTATTTTATTTACTTGATTTATCATAAATTTAATATATAAATATATAAAATTCACATATTAAATATATAAATTTTATTATATATCTGTAGTTTATAATAAATTAAATTTAAATAATAAAAATCCTTCCATAACTTGAAAGAACCAAAAATACATATTTTGACTAATCGAAAACAAAATATAAAAAGAGTATAGTTATTGGTTGAGTTATGGATTGAAGTTATATACCATCGTGTTATTATATTTTTATATAAATAAATTCAGTACAAATCATTTATACAAAGTGGTAGAGTTAGAAAATTTTCTTTAGGAACCAATGTTTAAATATTAAATTAATTTAAAAAAATGACGAATTACGTTTATTGTTTATAAATTAAAAATGAGTCAAATGTTATAAATTTAAAAAATATTGAATAAAATATAATTAAGCTAGATTTTTTTAAGGGTGTCAATACAATAAAAATTTATTGAATATATAATTAAAAAATATGATTCTTATATTTTATGTTGTAATATAAATTATTTTGAGCGACCATTAACTATATATATACACACAAAATATTATTATTATTTAGACTCTATTTATTTAGTAAAAAATAATTTATATATATAAATATTTTTAATGAAAATTATTTCTTAAAAAAACTATAAATTTTTTTTATTATTTAGTTATAATATTAAACTACTATTTTGTATTTATATCATACACAAGTATGGATTTAGGTAGATAGGAGTGAGGTCAATTCACTCACTAACTTAGTAAACAAAATTTAAATCAATATATAAATTATGAGAAATTTGATAGAAATATTATTAATGAAACCCCTCAAAATTAATAATAAAAAATAATGATTAATTTAATTTTTTCCTTCTTTAAAAAAATAATTATATAACAATGAAAGTAACATTAAATAAAAATGACAAATTAATTAAAAGATTTTATCCCTATATATGTATGATATTTTTGAAATAAAAAAAAAAAAGCTTCTCAATATTATAAATCAAGAGCACTTTGTTCTCTCCAATATTAAATATGGTAAGCTATAAATGTTGGAAGATAATTTTTTTTTTTCAACAAAAATTGTGAAAACTTAGACTATTGAATTAAATAGAGATGAATTATTTTATGCTACGTTAATTACATATATTAAAAATATATTTTGATGACCTTGATAATGATATGATCATTCAAGGCTTTAATAAAATAAAACTGGTCAAGAAAAATTGTAAATTCAAGATTATATTTTATGAAATTATTTTGTAATTATTTTTACTTTATTTTTATTTTAAATTAAAAATCAAGAAAATGCATACCTACGGTATAGGGAAGACTTATTACATATAAAAATTTGTGTGCATTATTATGTATTTTTTTTTTAATTTTCAATAAACGATTTATTATTTTATACAAATTTTTGTATCTAATTAAGTAAAATAAAATTTGACCCCACAAACTTAATTTTCTGACTCATTCTAATCATATATATATATATATATATATATATATATATATATATATATATATATATATATATTTTAAAAAATTTAAAAATAACTTAAAAAAAGGGTCATTTTCTTTAAAATAATTTAATATTTCTTTTAATAAAAAAAATTATCATTAACTTTTTTTTGAGTGCCAAACACAATAAAATATAATATAATACTTTTCAAAAAAATATTTTCTGTAAAATAAAAATATAAAATTTTTATTAAATTTAATAAATAAATATCTAATTAATAAATTATTTATTTCATTAAAAATATGTGAAAAGGAAATAAAAGGTAAATTAAGATTTTACATTATATTATTTGTCACTATCTATTTTTGGGCTGGATAGATATTAAAATTTAGAAAAGTTCTAAGATGTTTGAAGTCCATATATAGTAAGTCTCAAATAGTAACACTTTTCTATAAATATTGAATAATGCCTTCAATATTATTAATAAGAAAATAATATGACAAAATTCTCAATAGTTTAATTAGTTGCAAATATTTAATTGATATGAAGCTTCTAACCACACAAATTTGTAGGAAATCGTAGCTCTAAAATCTTTAAAAAAATGAAAAAAATGAGTGTATGAGTAAGTGTCCATCTGTTTGATTCATCTAAAAAAATCGAATAAATCAAAATTTTTAATAAATTAAATTGAATCGAATTAAATTTAAAAAAAATCAACTCAAATAAATTAAAATTTTAGCATACCAAATTAAATTAAATTAAATTTAAAAAAAAATTAAATTAATTTGGTTCATTTTTATTTAATAATTTGAGCTTCATCTTAAACTTGTTTCTTGGACTTATTTTGGATTCATTCAAACCCAATTTTTCATATTTTTAACTCTAAAAATGTGTTTGGTACAAAAATTAAAACATCAAAAGTTGAATGTTACATTTGTAAGATTAACCTCTAAAATAAGTAATTATTAACCTAATATATCAAAGGTTAACATTATTTTATTTTTAATTTATTTATAAATTTGGAGGCAAATTTTTTTACGCTAAATTTAAAAAAAAAAATTTCCGTTTCTAATTTTCATTTCTATTCCTTTTTAAATATAATATAATTTTTTTTATTCTAAAAATAGCACTGAATTTTTTCCCGTTTCTAAATTTATTTCTAATTTATTGTGGCATTTAATAAACAATTTTTTTTTCTATTCTGTTGTAAGTATATTGCAAATTTGAAATAGACACAATCCGTTTTTAATTTGGTTGCTATTTTGACAATATCTTATGGTAATAGTAATATAGAACTGAGCATATATTAAATGTGGATATGCACGAGATTAGATTGACTTGAGTTAAGGTTCATTTAGTATCTGTGAGGAATATGTATATATTTTCATCACATGAAAAAATACATATAATTTTTTTTAAAATTTAATAGATAATAATTAATAAACTCTAAATATATTCTTCTAATTGTTTTAATAAAATTTGTCACATATAATTTATCTATTAGATTTTTAAAAAATTTTATGTGTTTTTTTTTTAAGAATAAGCTTTACTTTTTTTCATTAAATTAATAAATTTTTCATGATTTAAATATTTAAAAAAATATCAATTTATGAAAATCTCATAAAATAAATTATAAAATTTTATTAAATTATCTTATTTTTCGTGACAAATTAATTTTAATGACCATAAAATATACCTATATGTATAGAAAAAATATATCTGATCTACGCTAAGGTTCGCTAGCACCCACAGTTAGAATGAACGGAAAATCTGGCTTGAGCCGCAGTGAGTTTGCAAATGTTGAATATTTTAGAAGTTGGAATATGGGATCAGCTCCTCATATATTTTATGATTTATTGCTATTGAATTTGTGAGTGAATTTATGTCATCCGCATATACAATGTTTGACTAATTGTTTATGTTGTGTTGGATTTGCATTTCTATTAATTGGAATGCACTAGATTTAAATTAATTATAGATATTTTATGAAATATTTAATAGTATACTTTTTAAGTCGATCGATCATTCTTGTTCAACTTCTTTTAGGTAATTCCCTGCAATCTTTCAACTCGTAATGAATCTGCATTTTATATATTATGTTTCGAATATTTTAGATGTACGGTGATATATATATGTTGAGTTAAGCTACTCACTTATGAAGATTATATTTGAATAGAGGTTGAGTTAAGCTCTTTTCTAAATATTGGATGAATTATATTAGATAGTTTGAATTAATTTTTTTTTTTCCAATATGATTACTTAAAGATATTTAATTTAATGTTTATACATATGATATAGTCATAGTATGATCCAATTATTCAGTCAAACTAATTATTACAAAGCTTAAAAGTTATATATTAACACAAGTCTTAACACTAATCACAACTCCCATATTTTAGTCACGAATCATTTATTACCTAACCTACGTACTCAAAAGCCAAGAGTCAATAACTTAATAGCTCTATAGATAGGATTATACTTCTTCCCTCCTTACCACGTTGCTCCCCAGAAGTAGAGGCTAACTCAGGTTTACTTCATGGATATGCAACAAGAGAAATTGGCCATCAACTTACATTTTAGCTGCACCGGCGGTTTGAAATAGGGTGTAAACTAATCGAGTCAAAGTCGAGTTTTGAAGAGCTTAATGTTGGTTCGTTAAAATGTTTTTAAGCTTGAGCCGAACTTGAATTCAGCTTAATAAGCTCAGGTTTAGCTTATTTGGAAATCGAGCTCTAAATGAGCTGGACTCAGCCGAACTTTTATCAAAATGAGTATTGAGCAACTCGCAAATAGCTTGATTAATTTACAGTTGTAGTTAGTTTTAGAATTAGGGTTATAAAGTTTAAGGGCCTGTTTGGATTAACTGTTGAATACAACTGATAGCTGTTAGCTGATACACATTCTTGTTGGTGATGGTGATAGCGATAGTGATGATAAATTTGTTTTATATTAAGTGTTTGGTAAAATTATATTTAGTTTATTCTTTGTTAAGATGTGAAATGACTAATAAGGATATATATCATATAATTTATTTTATTATTTAAATAAATATAAAATTATAAATTTATTACATTATATTATTTATTTTATTATTAAATTAAATATATAATTATTAAATTAATATATTATATTATTTAAATAAATATATAATTATTAATCTTTTATATTATATCATTTATTTTATTATTGAAATAAGAAAATAATTATTTTTTAAGATAATTAAATAATTTTAAAAATATAGATAAAATAATAAAATAATTATTATTGTTAATAAAAAAATTTATAATTAATTTTAAGTTTTTGGATATAAATAAATATTTTATATTTTATGTTATTAATAAAAATATTTTAACAAAATTGAAATACGTTAATTAAAATATTAAAATTACAAATAAAAATATTAATAATATTAATTTTCAAGTTAAATAAAAAAAGGATAATATGGTCAAAATAAAAAATAAAATCAGATCAGCTATCAGAGAGCTGATACAAACTGCAGCTGATGGGTATCATATCAGTTGCCCATCAGCTATCAGCTCTATTTTTTTAAACTTGCCAAACACCACAATTTACCTGTTTGGGTGTCTATCAGCTATCAGCTGCACCCAACAGGTAAACCAAACACCCCCTAAATTATACAATTTTGAATAGCTCACATATAAAAAAAATAATTTAATTTTCATAAGACATTAAAATTAAATTACAAATAACTGTATTTTATAAATACATTTTATATATTGATTATATCATAATTTTTTAAATTATATATTATTTTTAGAATATTTAAAAATAAAATAATAAATATTTATAATATAACGAAATACAATAATTAATATAAATATTTTTATAAATGAACCTATTTAGTGAGTCTTCTCATGAGGCGGCACACAAATCTATAAATAAGTCAGCTTATGAACCCTAATGAGCAGAATATTATGGAGCTCAAGGTCAACTAGTTTTCTAAACGAATCAAATTGAGTCAAATTTTTATCAAACTGAATTTCGACTAGCTTGTGAACAGTTAGGCTCATTTACAGTTGTAATTGCAAATAGCAAAAACTACATGTTCTTCTTTGTGTCCATCTACGATGCTTGCCATTAATTAAGGAAATTTTCTCCCCTTCTCCCTTTTCTTACATTTTATATCATATCAACGTGAGTTCCATTGATATTTTCTTTTAAAATTATGAAATATAAAATTTGAATTTCAATAAAATTAAATTATGAAAAAATACCATAGATTACTAAATCCACCTCATATACTTTACATGTAAAGACTAATCTGAAAAATAATTGATTTTGTTCTATCATCTATTTTTATAAATCCAACTCTTATGGCTGATATATATGAAATAATTTACTAAATTAAATATGAGATGCGCTTGCTTTAATAGATTTGTTCGAAGAAGTAAATTAATCAAATTATGTATAATACTAATTCTAATATCATTTGATCACAAATAAAAAATAATAATAATTGGCTAATTTGATAAAAAAAAAAGCCAAATGTTTGGGTCAAATCATGATTTTACCTAATACTTTTAATTTTGTGTGTGTTTCCTTGTGAAATTGATTTTACTCAATTTACACGTATCAAAATACGTATGGCCTTTCCTTACGTGTAAACTGGATTGCGAGCTTGCTAGGGACGCATATGATCCTAATGTGAAATAAATATGCGCCGGTTTGACTTCTAAATAGAATGATTGACAGGGAAAAAAGGACATAATTTTCTCTTGGATTTCCTAACACCACTACGATATGCTTCATTAGGATATTTACTCATTCAACTTTTGTAAAAATGGAAGAGAATTTAATCACTTGAGAAAGCTTGAAAGGAAGCTTGTGCGCTGAAAAGTAAATTTGTGGTTAAAAAATAAACTAGTAATTGCGAATAATGTAAAGATTGCATTGGAAAAGTAAATTAAACGCTTTATAGGAAATTAAATTTGTGTATTGGAAAAGTAAATTGATCGCTTTACAGAAAATTAAATTTGTGCATGAAAAAGCAAATGATCGCTTTGCAAGAAAATTAAATCATTACTGAAAAGGTAAATTGTCCATTAAAAATTAAATGGGCAAATTGCTTGAAAGGAAATATGGACAAGAAAGTTGTAGATTGTATTGTAAATTGAAAAGATTGCTTACAGGAATCGAAATATGTGCAGAAAAAATATAAATTGCTCATTTGAATTAAAATTGAAAGGCTGAAATTGAAATTGAATGCTAGACTAAAAAATAAATACTACAAAAAGTAAAGAGATTGCTGAATTAGAGAAAATTTGAATTAAGAAATTGTATCTATCAAGTTTTGATTGATTGATTATTTGTTCTCTCTTGAATGAAGCCCAACATGTTAATTTATAGGAGAGGAATTGCTTGGTAGCCAAGTTGCTGTAACCAAATTTGCACCACTTTCTCCACCACTACCTCCATTTTGCAACCATCTATAACCACCCATAATTACCTTCATCCACTAACACCACTACACTATAACCATCTGTAACCACCCACAACTTCCATAATCACCCACTCACATCACTTTGCTCACTTACTCACTACTCCACTTTTCATGCTCATCATCTTAAGTAGATATTTTTAGGCATTAAATATCTGTAACTACCCAATAAATAACACCCATTTGCATTAGTAATTATTTAATTGATCTAACTCTACATAATTAATATTTTGCTAGCTTGAGCTATGGGTCTGGTCACATTAAATTAGTAATTTAATTTAATCTTTCAAGCCCATTAATTAATTAAGGCTTAAAAATATTAAAATTAAATTGTGATATAAATAGTGTGAAATATTTAAATTTTTAAAATTTGTCACAACTATATCCAAAGGGATAAAATTAAATTTGAAAAGTTAACAGTAAATTATAATATAGGACCTGAAATTTTATTTGATTAACAAATAAAAGTTTTGAATATAATCGTCATTTAACGTGAATGTTTGATATTTTCAGTATATTGATTAAACTTTATATTAAAAAAATTATATATTTTTATATTTATTTTTAATTAAAATTTTAATAATAAAAAATTATTTTTATTAATTGAAATTAATGTAATATTATCTTTTGGTCAAGCCAAACAATATATCCAAATATAAAACGTAAAAATAAATTCAACCTTTTTTACAAAATAATTTTGAAAAAAATATATCCTGCATGAATTGTCGCATTCATTATATAAAATGTGTGTTTGTGTATATATATATATATATATTACTTTAATTAATGTGTATATTTTATTTAATAGAAGCTACAATTCATGATAAATTAGGTTTTGTAACAACTTGATATTTTTTATATAAAATATTTTTAAATAGACTATTAATTTATTTCTATTTTATTCGTTGTGTTAAATTAGTATTTTCATAATATATATATATATATATATATAATTTTATGAATGTTATTTTACATGTATTGTTATTACTATTATTATTTTAAATTGTTATTTCTATTATTGTTATTATTAAATTCAATTAGAGTTGTATAAGATTAAATTATATTTTATGTAAAAATAATTAAATTTCTTTAGAGTATTATTATTATTATTATTATTATTATTATTATTATTATTATTATTATTATTATTATTATTATTATTATTATTACCAAAGTTTTATTTAAATTAAATATAATAAAAGTACTTTGGACCTATTTGAAGAGAGAAAAAGGACCTAGGTGAATAAGCTAGAAAAGTTCAAGGACTTATAATGGGACCATCCCACCCCCCACACCCCCCCCCCCCCTCTTCGTTTTTCTTCACCACCTAATCAACCCTCCTCCATTTCTTCTTATCTAATCAACCAGCAGCACCAGCTGTAACACCCCTATATTAAGCAGTCTATGCATTTTACTGTTCCGGTGATCGGTGTCTGTCCGGACAGTCAGGATGTCTAGACATATGTTTATAACACCTAAAAAAGCCCTGAACAAAAAAATTAATAGTAATTACTAGAAGGTAAAATACAAATAAGAAAAACAAAGCATAAAAGGTTAAATGAGCTGGGATCACAGCGATGGGTGACCGTACCGGGAAGTGTTTGCGAGCTCAGTTAAAATGCTAAATTTGTATGGGACATTGTGACACCGCAGGCCTAGGGATAATTTCGAAGCTAGGAAATATGAGAGAATCACAAAAAATAATTGAGAACTAGGTAAAATAATTAGGTTAGGGTTCAGGAAGAAATATAGTATTATTGGAAAATTAGATCAGACCGGTGAGGGGCAATTTGGATAATTCATCTTTAGGGGTGACTCATGGCCTAAATGTCCATTAAAATGGAGGAAATTACTTTTATAAAAATTTGACTTAAAGTGAAGAGGTAATGGAAAAGAAGAAAAGAAAAAAAATTAAATAAAGTTTTAATGACATCACTTAAGTGAGGTAAGCAAGATATAATTAATCAATTTAATTTTTAATTTTGTAATTAGGGGGATAAACATATATAATAAAAGTAAAATTAAAAAGAAACAAAAATTTGTTTCTTCTTCCCTTGCCAAGCCGTCACTCCCTCTCTCTCTCTTCCTTCTTTCAAAACCTCCATTAAAACCCATTTTGAGCTTGAACAAACCCCTAAATTAGCCATAAAATTCTTAGTTCCCCTTAATTAAAACTTGAAATTGGACCTTGGTAAGAAGATTGGAGAAAGAAAATTCAAGAAGGAAGTGGAAAAATTGAAGAGAGAAAAGCTACACAAGAGGTTAGTAGTAAATCTTCAACTTCTCTCTTTATAATTACGATTAGGTACTTAATCTAAGTTAGAAAGTGTTAAAAATTAAAACAAATTGACAAGGTAAGGAGCCATAGAAAATTCGGTTAGCTATGAGTGGTTAGGGTTTGGTGTGCTTTGACCTAATTGAATATGAATTCTAAGGTTAGTAAAGTTATATGTATATTTAGAGTATTGAAATTGCATGAATTGAAACAATTACATAATTAGGGTTCTTGGCACTTAGGGTTTTGGGAAAAATTGGGGGAAATTGGTAATTTGATTCAATTAGACCTAATTGAGGTTTAAAGTGGTTAATTGGTGTCATTTGGAGTGTGAATGGATGCATGAAATTAAAATTAAATGGTAAATGTTTACTGCCCAATTTGGACAACCTGAACATGGTCCACTTAAAGGACCAAATTTGAAATTCTGTTACTCCAATTGTTGTGAAGCCAATTGGAGATGAAAATTAAGACATAATGCAATAATTTTTATGTAGAAACCCTGCCTTGAAAATGACCATAAGCTAGTGTAAAATTAGGTTAAATCTGGATTAGGCACACTGTCCCTGTATAAAACTGACCATATGAACAATACTTATTCAAATAGTCATAACTTGGTGTAGACAGGTCCAAATGACCTGCTTTTTATATCATTGGAAAGCTATGATAGAGTAGAACAACTTTCATGAAGAAAATAATCCCAAATTTTTACCATTACCAAATCAATATTCCACCCAAACTTGAGTCACCAAAACTGTCAAACAATCCCAAATTTTGACCACAACCAAATCAATATTCCACCCAAACTTGAGTCACCAAAACTGTCAGAACCCAGAATTTTACCCAGAATTCTGGAATTGGTCAATACGGCCAGTTATGGTTAAATGACTACAACTTGAGCTACAAAACTATAAATGGAGTGATTCAAAAAGGGAATTAAAGTTAAGACATTAAGAAACAACTTTGATAAGGGAAAGTTAGTCAAATTTCCAATGTAGAGGGTCCAATGGAACAGTAGAAATAAGTAACCCAAAACTGAAAATTTACAAATTATCCTAGGAAACTTTGAATTTAGAGTGGCAATCAATACCAACAAATTTGACACTAAAAATGTGGTATGTGAGCATTTAGGACTAACATACCTATTAAAGATGAAAAAGTTAACATTTTGACTTGAATAGTACCTCCATAAACAAAAATATAAAGGACCCGAATTTATAAACTGTATTGGGTAAATTAAGTTTATAAAATTTAATTGTTAGAATTTCTTATTAGAAATTATTTAAATAAGTACTGAAACACTTTAAAATTATGTGCTTCAGTAAAAAAGACACTGGAAAGGACAAAGAGAAAGTGAGTCAAGGCCAAGAGGCGACTCATAAAAGGTTTGTGCACAATAATTAATTTCTTGTTGAATTTCAATTGAAATTTTATTTTGAGCAAACTATGAAATTAAATTATGAATTTATTTCTATTGAGAATTGTGAATAAAACCAATTGTATACTGTTGGCCTAAATGTTGAGAAATTTATTTGAATGCCAAATGCTGAATTCTTTGATGCTTGGGAATTGTTCAAATGATTTGAAATCACAGCGATCATGATTAATTGATTGAATTCCTCACTAGCTTGCCTAGTGGGATGAATTAGTTTTGAATTCCTTCTCTGACTAAAGTGTTGAGGTGTGTGCCAATTGAGAACAAATAGAATGAGTACTCTTATATTTTGCTAGCTAGCTATGGTATTCCTCATTAGCCTTTACTCATATATTTTGTTAGCTAGCTATGGTATTCCTCATTAGCCTTTGGCTATTCGGATGAAGTGAACATTGGTGTCATGATTAAGCTGTGTGACTTGTTAAAAATTATTGTTTGATGAATTATGAAGTGAAAATTGATTTCTTTAAGAAATTTTCTGTCTTTCAAAATTAAGCATGATTTTATGTGTTAACACATCAAGTGGTTTACTTGTGATTTATTTACTGTTTAAATTATCATTCTCTTAATGTTGTGCACCACTGAGACAATAGCGCAGCGATGGCTTTTCATTGCTGTCGCAGATAGAGATATAAATAAAGCAGCAGAGTAGGCTGCTTGTGGCTAGAAGTGACTGCACTTTTGGATTTTGCCGGGTATATAGATTATACCCCTTGTAAACTTTTTATTTTAATGTATATGAACTGTATGTATGTACTATAATTGGTCTTGAGCTGTTGTATAATAAAGTTTGTAAACTATTTTGATATGTAAAAATGTTGTAATATAAACCTCTTATTTCAATTTATGAAATGCTCAGTTATTTGAGATTTGTTTTTTATAAATTGCTGGGAATGGTATTGAATTAAATTTCAATTGTGTTGTTGAAATTGAGTTGAATTGAGCTATATTGGAGTTTGGGGTTGAGATAAATATATTGGAAGTGCTTTTACAGATTTTTGAAAGAACTGTTTTTTCAAATTTTAGACTGCACTCTACCGAAATTTTTATGAAAATTGCGAAGATTTTAAATTAATCAATAATTTTATTTTGAGATAAATTCTAATTTGAGGATTTTAATAATTAAAAAATATGACCCACCATTTTAAATTAAAAGGAAAAGGGTTTAAAATCTTTTGTAGTGTATTTAATGGGTTAATGGTAGGTGAAGTTCGGTAATCCATTACGTATACTGCGAGATCATGTTATGCCTTACGAAGGGGTGAAGTGTGACATGTTTAAGTGGTATCAGAGCCAAGTTTTTAAATTATGTTTTGACCTGTGAATTTGAATTTTTTTTTTTATAGTACAACTGCTCAATGTCATTGTTTGATATATACAGTTCATTACATTATAAATATGAACTAACGGAGGGAAATCTCCTTGTGTTATTTGTTCAGGAGATAGAATACCCTCTAATTGATTATGGAGGAAAGGGACCGTTCTGTTGAACAATCAGTAGAGGCTGAGGCACAAGGAGAAGCCCAAGCCCTTCAAAATGTGAGTGGGTCAGTTGCACCAGCTCCTCCCATGCCACAGTTTCCTACTCAGTTCGCTCAGCGGATGACTGCATTGTTCCAGCAGATGGCTGCATTATTCCAACAAATGGCTGGTAACATGCCTACTCAAGCCCCACTGCAAACAACAGTAGTACAACTACAGCCTCCAACCAGGCAGTATGATAAGCTAATTAAATATAGGGCTACTGAGTTAAAGGGGACAGTGGATCCGTTAGAAGCAAAGCAGTGGTTGGAAATAATGGAAAGAGTTTTTAAGAAGTTGCACTGCACAAATGAGCTGAAGTTTGAGTACTCAGTTTCACATCTATAGGGGGATGCATATGACTGGTGGAAAATCATCCCCCACAGTTTGGTAGAACCCCCAGTACTAACATGGGACAACTTCCTGAGAGAGTTCAGACAGAAATATGTCCTAGATGCTTATGTGGATATGAAGCTGCAAGAGTTCTTACGTCTGAAACAAGGGGGCAGAATAGTGGCTGAGTATGAAAGGGAGTTCTCCCGTTTGAGCCATTATGTTGGGAATCTACTTTCTACAAGTAAAGAAAGATGCAAACGGTTTGAGACCGACTTGAAGCCCAGTTTGAGAATGCAAGTAGTTGGATTTCGACATGAAAATTTCTCTGAACTTATATCTCAAGCACTTAAGCTAGAAAGGATTGAAGCAAAAGGGGCACCAGAGAAAGAGAAAATAGAGAAGACAGAAAAAGAGAAAAGTGGGAAGTCAGTGGATCAGAGTTCCAGTGGCAATACTGGAAAGAGAAAGAACTTCGGGGGACAAAATAGTGGTAAAAAGTCTGGTAGAGGAAGATTCTCGGGACAGAGACCCCTTCGATCTAGTCAGCAGATGACCAGAAGTTCTTTCCCTCCCCGTCCATGTGAAACATACTGTAGAAATCATGGTGGGATATGCTACAAGGCCATGGGAGCCTGTTATAACTGCGGGGGCATGGGACACTTTGCTAAGGATTGCACCAGTCCCTGTAGATATGGGCCATCGACTACCATAGCACAGAGATCTGTTCAGAGTTCTACCACTAGAGGTTCACAGTCAGCTAGCAGAGGCAGAGGTAGAGGCAGTACCTCAGCTAGCCAGGGCACAGTGAATTAGTCAGAGCAAGGTAGTGCTCCAGCCAGAGTCTACACTATGAGACAGAGAGAAGAAGCTGAAACATCTGATATTGTGGCTGGTATATTCTCTATCTTTGATCAAGATGTATTTGTATTGTTTGATCCGGGTTCTACTCACTCGTATGTTAGTGCTAGCATCGTTGATTATCTGGCTATTCCTTGTGTAAAAATGGATTTTGAGGTGCTAGTAACTAGTCCACTAAGACAAGAGGTTAGGGTCAACAGAATGTATAGGGATTGTCCTTTGGTGATCCAAGGACATACCTTTCTATTCGATTTGATAGAAATACCCTTCAGAGATTATCATTTTGGGCATGGATTGGTTAGCCAGGCATCATGCAATGATTGATTGTAGACTGGAGACAGTCACTTTTGGTCTCCCTCAGTACGGTGATGTGGTAATATATGGAGAGAGACAGTTATTGCCATCAAACCTTATTTTTTCTGCACTTGCTAGAAAAATGATCCGAAAAGGGTGTGAAGCTTACTTGGCCCATGTGATAGACACCCAAGTTGGGAGTCCAACATTGAGGGACATCTCCACAGTATGTAACTTTCCGGATGTGTTTCTTGAAGAGTTGCCAGGATTACCTCTAGAAAGAGAGGTGCAGTTCGAAATAGAGGTCATGCCTGGTGTGGACCCAATCTCCATTACACCATACAGAATGGCACCTACTAAACTGAAGGAGTTGAAGGTGCAATTGCAAGAGTTGCTTGATAAAGGCTTCATCCACCCTAGTGTGTCACCTTGGGGAGCACTAGTGCTGTTTGTTAAGAAGAAAGATGGCACTATCTATTTGTGTATTGACTACAATTAGTTGAATAAGGTGACAATAAAGAACAAATATCCATTGCCCTGCATAGATGAGCGGTTTGACCAATTGAAAGGTGCAGCTGTATTCTTCAAAATTGACTTATGATCGGGCTATTATCAGTTGAGGATGCAAGAGCAGAGTATTCCCAAAACTTCTTTTAGAACTCGATATGGCCATTATGAGTTTTTGATTATGCCATTCGTGTTAACTAATGCTCTAGCTGCTTTTATGGATTTGATAAACACTATCTTCAGACCATACCCTGACCAATTTGTGGTTGTATTTATTGATGATATTTTGGCATATTTGAGGAATGCAGAGGAGCATGATAGCCACCTGAGGATTGTATTGTAGACTTTAAGAGAGAAATAGTTGTATGTCAAATTTTCGAAATGTGAATTTTGGCTGAAAAAGATTTCTTTCTTAGGGCACATTTTGTCAGCTGAAGGGATTAAGGTAGATCTTAGCAAGGTAGAAGCTACCCTTAATTGGAAGCCACCCAGGAATGTTACTGAAGTCCTCAGTTTTCTAGGTTTAGCTAGATACTACCACCGATTTGTAAAGGGATTTTCTATGTTGGCATCTCCACTGACTAAACTGCTTCGGAAAGATGTGAAATTTCAGTGGACTGATAAATGTCAGTAGAGTTTTGATGAATTAAAAAGATGTCTGACTGAAGCTTCAGTCCTTACTTTACCTATACCAGGTAAAGAATACATTATTTATAGTGATGCTTCTCACAATGGGTTTGGCTGTGTATTGATGCAAGATCGAAATGTCATTGCTTATACATCACGCCAGCTGAAACCACATGAGAGAAACTACCCTACACATGACTTGGAGCTTGCTACCATTGTATTTGCTCTGAAGATTTGGAGACATTATTTGTATGGGGAGAAGTATTATATCTACATAGATCACAAGAGCTTGAAGTATTTGGGTACACAGAAAGAGCTGAATTTGAGGCAGAGAAGATGGCTAGAATTGATTAAGGACTATGACTGATTAATAAACTACCAGCCAGGAAAAGCAAATGTGGTTGCCGATGCTCTGAGCCGTAAAATCATGGCTGGTTTGAGAGTTTCTCCTTTATCCATGGTACATGAGTTGAAAATACTACATGCTAGCTTGGAGGTTGATGATGAGGGGCAAATGACAATTGCATGGCAAGTAAAACCAGTACTGATTGATCAAATAAAAATGGCTGCACAAACGGATGAGAAATATCATAAATTAATGAAAGAAGCTCGGGATGGCAAGAAATTTGAATTTTCAGTAAATAATGATGGCTTACTGTTACACCAAGGCAGAATGTGCATTCCTAATGATGTGGAATTGAGACAAATCATTATAAAGGAAGTACATGACTCTCCTTTTGCTATGCACCTTAGTGGCACTAAGATGTACAGAGGGGTAAAAGAACATTATTGGTGGAATGGGATGAAGAAGGATATAGCTGATTTTATATCTAAATGCCTAACTTGTCAACAAGTGAAGGCAGAGCACCAAGTGCCAACGGGATTACTACATCCTTTGCTAGTTCCCGAGTGGAAATGGGAAAGAATAACAATGGATTTTGTGATGGGACTTATGAGAACGCAGAAGAATCATGATACAGCATGGGTCATAGTGGACAGATTGACCAAGTCTACTCACTTTCTGCAGTGAGGTTGGACTACAATCTGGACAGATTGGCTAAACTGTACATTGATGAAATTGTGAGATTACATGGGGTGCCAATGTCAATTGTGTTAAATAGAGATCCAAGGTTCACTTCTAGATTCTGGGGTAGTTTGCAGAAAGCCCTAGGAACTAGATTGAACTTTAATATGGCATTCCACCCACAGACAGATGGTCAGTCTGAGAGGGTGATTCAGATATTGGAGGATATGCTACGAGCTTGTGCGATTGAATTTGAAGATAGTTGGGATACACACTTGCCTTTGATTGAGTTTGCTTACAATAACAGCTACCAATCAAGCATTGAGATGCCTCCATATGAAGCTCTATATGGCTGGAAGTGCAGAACTCCTCTGTGTTGGGATGAAATGGGTGAAAGGAAATTGGTTGGCCCAGAGATTGTTTAGTAGACAGAGGAGAAGATTAGACTTATCAGAGATAGACTTAAGGCTACATCAGATCACCAGAAGTCCTATGTTGATTTAAAAAGAAGAGATATTGAATATGTAATGGGTAATAAGGTATTTCTCAAGGTTTCCCCTTGGAAGAAAATTATGAGATTTAGTAGAAAGGGGAAACTAAGTCCTTGTTTAATTGGACCGTATGAGATTTTGGAAAGAGTGGGTCCTCTGGCGTATCTATTGGCATTACCTCCAGAGCTAGAAAGGATACATAATGTCTTCCATGTGTTCATGTTGAGAAGGTATAGATCAGACCCATCTCATGTTCTACCTATTGAGAAGATTGAGGTGAATCCAGACCTCACATATGAGGAAGAACCTATAGAGATCCTGGCACATGAGGTAAAGCAACTGAGGAATAAGTAGATACCATTGGTTAAAGTGTTGTGGAACCATCACTCAGGCCAGGAAGCTACTTGGGAGTGTGAAGAAGACATGAGGAGACAACACCCATAACCATTCAGAGACTAAAATCAGATAAAATTTTGAGGCGAAATTTTTTTTAAGGGGGGGAGAATTGTAACACTCCTATATTAAGCAGTCTATGCATTTTACTGTTTCGGTGATCGGTATCTGTCTGGACAGTTAGGATGTCTAAACATATATTTATATCACTCAGAAAAGCCCAGAACAAAAAATTAATGGTAATTACCAGAAGGTAAAATACATATAAGAAAAACAAAGCATAAAAGGTTTAATGAGCCGGGGTCACAGCGATGGGTGACCATACCGGAAAGTGTCTGCGAACTTAATCAAAACCCTAAATTTGTATGGGACATTATGACACTGCAGGCCTAGAGATAATTGCGAAGCTAGGAAATATGAGAGAATCACATAAAAGAATTGAGAACTAGGTCAAATAATTAGGTCAGAGTTTAGAAAGAAATACAGTGTTATTAGAAAATTAGATCAGACCGGTGAGGGGCAATTTAGACAATTCACCCTTAAGGGTGACTCATGGCTTAAATGTCCATTAAAATGGAGAAAATTAAGTTTATGAAAATTTGACTTAAAGTGAAGAGGTAATTGAAAAGAAGAAAAGAAAAGAAATTAAATAAAGTTTTAATGACATCACTTAAGTGAGGTAAGCAAGACACAATTAATCAATTTAATTTTTAATTTTGTAATTAGGGGGATAAATATGTATAATAAAAGTAAAATTAAAAAGAAACAAAAATTTGTTTCTTCTTCCCTTGCCAAGCCGTCACTCCCTCTCTCTCTCTCTTCCTTCTCTCAAAACCTCCATTGAAACCCATTTTGAGCTTGAACAACCCCTTAAATTAGCCATAAAATTCTTAGTTCTCCTTAATTAAAACTTGAAATTGGACCTTGGTAAGAAGATTGGAGAAAGAAAATTCAAGGAAGTGGAAAAAAGTGAAGAGAGAAAAGATACACAAGAGGTTAGTAGTAAATCTTCAACTTCTCTCTTTATAATTATGATTAGGTACTTAATCTAAGTTAGAAAGTGTTGAAAATTGAAACAAATTGACAAGCTAAAGAGCCATAAAAAATTCTGTCAGCTATGAGTGGTTTGGATTTGGTGTGCTTTGACCTAATTGAATATGAATTCTAAGGTTAGTGAAGTTATATGTATGTTTAGAGTATTGAAATTGCATGAATTGAAACAAATTGCATAATTAGGGTTCTTGGCACTTAGGGTTTTGGGAAAAATTGGGGGAAATTAGTAATTTGATTCAGTTAGACCTAATTGAGATTTAAAGTGTTTAATTGGTGTCATTTGGAGTGTGAATGAATGCATGAAATTAAAATTAAATGGTGAATGTTTACTGCCCAATCTGGACAGCCTGACCATGGTCCACTTAAAGGACCAAAATTGAAATTCTATTACTCCAATTGGTGTGAGGCCAATTGGAGATGAAAATTAAGACATAATGCAACAATTTTTATGTAGAAACCCTGCCCTGAAAATGACCATAAGCTAGTGTAAAATTAGGTTAAATCTGGATTAGGTACCCTGCCCCTGTATAAAGCTGACTACATGAACAGTACTTGTTCAAATGGTCATAACTTAGAGTAGACAGGTCCAAATGACCTGATTTTTATATCATTGGAAAGCTATGACAGAGTAAAACAACTTTCATGAAGAACACAATCTCAAATTTTGACCATAACCAAATCAATTTGCCACCCAAACTTGAGTCACCAAAACTACTAGAACCCAGAATTTTTCCCAGAATTCTAGAATTGGTTAATTCGGTCAGTTATGGTTAAATGGCCATAACATAAGCTATAAAACTCCAAATGGAGTGATTCAAAAAGAGAATTAAAGTTAAGACATTAAGAAACAACTTTGATGAAGGAAAGTTAGCCAAATTTCCATTGTAGAGGGTCCAATGGAATAGTAGAAGTGAATGACCCAAAACTAAAAATTTACAAATTCTCCTAGGAAACTTTGAATTTAGAGTGGCAATCAATGCCAATAAATTTGACACTCAAAATGTGGTATGTGAGTGTATTTAGGACTAATATACCTATTAAAGATGAAAAAGTTAACATTTTGACTTGAATAGTGCAATGAATAGTACCTCCATAAATAAAAATGTAAAGGACCCGAATTTATAAATTGTATTGGATAAATTAAGTCTATAAAATTTACGGTTAAATGGTCATAACTTGAGCTACAAAATTTCAAATAGAGTGATTCAAAAAGAAAATTAAAGTTAAGACATTAAGGAACAACTTTGATAAAGGAAAGTTAGCCAAATTTCTACTGTAGAGGGTCCAATGGAGCAGTAGAAGTGAGTGACCTAAAACTGAAAATTTATAAATTCTCCAAGGAAACTTTGAATTTAGAGTGACAATCAATGCCAACAAATTTGACACTCAAAATATAGTATGTGAGTGCATTTAGGACCAATATACCTATCAAAGATGAAAAAGTCAATATTTTGACTTGAATAGTATAATGAATAGTATCTCCATAAACAAAAATGTAAAGGACCCGAATTTATAAACTGTATTAGGTAAATTAAGTCTACAAAATTTAATTGTTAGAATTTCTTATTAGAAATGATTTAAATAAGTACTAAAACACTTTAAAATTATGTGTTTCAATAGAAAAAGACATTGGAAAGGACAAAGAGAAAGTGAGTCAAGGCCAAGAGGCGACTCATAAAAGGTTTGTGCACAATAATTAATATCTTGTTGATTTTCAATTGAAATTTTATTTTGAGCAAACTATGAAATTAAATTATGGCTTTATTTCTATCGAGAATTGTGAATAAAACCAATTGTATACTGTTGGCCTAAATGTTGAGAAATTTATTTGAATGCCAATTGCTGAATTCTTTTATGCTTGGGAATTGTTCAAATGATTTGAAACCACAGCGATCATGATTAATTGATTAAATTCCTCACTAGCTTGCCTAGTGGGATGAATTGGTTTTGAATTTCCTCTCTGGCTGAAGTGTTGAGGTGTGTGTCAGTTGAGGACGAATAGAATGAGTACTCATATATTTTGCTAGCTAGCTATGGTATTCCCCATTAGCCTTTGGCTATTGGAATGAATTGAACATTGGTGTCATGATTAAGCTGTGCGACTTGTTAAAAATATTATTTGATGAATTATGAAGTGAAAATTGATTTCTTTAAGAAATTTTTTGTCTTTCAAAACTAAGCATGATTTTATGTGTTAACACATCAAGTGGTTTACTTGTGATTTATTTACTGTTTAAATTTTCATTCTCTTAATGTTGTGCACCACTGAGACAATGGCTCAGGGATGGCTTTTCATTGCTGTCACAGATAGAGATACAGATAAAGCAGCAAAGTAGGCTGCATGTAGCTAGAAGTGACTGCACTTTTGGATTTTGCCGGATATATAGATTATACCCCTTGTAAACTTTTTATTTTAAAGTATATGAACTGTATGTATGTACTGTAATTGATCTTGAGCAGTTGTATAATAAAGTTTATAAACTATTTTGATCTATAAAAATGTTGTAATATAAACCTCTTATTTCAATTTATGAAATGCTCAATTATTTGAGATTTATTTTTTATAAATTGCTGGGAATGGTATTGAATTGAATTTGAATTGTGTTCTTGAAATTTAGTTGAATTGAGCTATATTGGAGTTTGAGGTTGAGATAAATATATTGGAAGTGCTTTTATAGGTTTTTGGAAGAACTGTTTTTCCAAATTATAGACGATACTCTGTCGAGATTTTTACAAAAATTGTGGAAATTTTAAATTAATCAATAATTTTGATTTTGAGATAAATTCTAATTTGAGGATTTTAATAATTAAGAAATATGACCCAACTTTTTAAATTAAAAGGAAAAGGGTTTAAAATCCCTTATAGTGTATTTAATGGGTTAATGGTAAGCAAAGTTCGGTAATCCATTAGGTATACTATGGGATCATATTATACCTTATGAAGGGGTAAGGTGTGACACTAGCGAGGTTCCTCAGCTGCCCCAAACACACCGGCTGACTTCTGGTAGTCGTGGAATCCTGCAAAAAACACTAATAGTCGTAGAGAGAGAGAGAGAGAGAGAGAGAGAGAGAGAGAGAGAACTGCGCTCGGCCATTCCGGCCAATGTCTGGCGACATCGCCAGTCCCAATCAATTCTCCTCTGCTTGGGGAAGCTTTTTAGACCAGCCTCATCGCCAGCAGTCATCGAATTAATGCAAAAGAAGGAAAGAGGAAAAAAAATGGGTTTTGTCACTTTCCGGTGAGATTCAGGCCAATCCGACCATTGGATGGAAAATTTGAGACCATCGTTGAGATTAGCATGACGAAACTTTTGAGATGGGACCAACCCCGCTCTAATTGAACACCATCTGAAAAAGGTGATTATTGGACAATCCAGATCGGTCAGTGAGATTTTTAAGCCTTTTCAATTTTCATAAATTAAAAATGATTATATGATAATTATTAATAATTTTTTGGCTTCATTTAAGTATGATCAGATCGGCGACAGCTCACCAGCACTCGGGATCGAGTTTTTGAACCAATATGAGTGTCTGGCGGGTTATCCTAGAAAAGAGTTGTGCTGACAGTCAATTTAAGGTTTTCAGACATTCCAGATGCATTCCAGGTAGCAGAATTTATAAAGGTAGTCTCAAACGCAAATTGTGTAATTTTTACATTGGCTAAGCTAGCTGATTATTTTGTAAAATATTACTGACTTAGTAAAATGAAGTAAAATAACTTTAATTAATACAAAAATGATGTAGAGGACCTCTCAGAATATTTTTATAATTTTTAACATGTTGAAAAAATTATTTGGACTGTAGAGGAATTAGATATCTGAGTTGGAGTTTGGATAATTGGACTTAGATTAAGTTTCTTGTAGGCTCGGATGGGCATTATAATTGTTGTTAGCCTAAGGCCCTATGTGTTGCATTTTTCTTATAGGAGGGTTAGGTCCAGTTATAGGGGAGACTTTGCCTAAATTTTAGCAATACCTTAGGAATTATTCTTACTTCTTTAATTAAATTAATTGGTTAATTTTGTCAGTAAATTGATAGAGATCATTGTGTCTGTATAGGTGATCGGTGTTGGCGAGTCTTTTTTCTCTTCAGTTGGACTAACTGCAATCGAGTTGGCCATTATGTG
This sequence comes from Hevea brasiliensis, assembly GCF_030052815.1. NCBI lineage: Eukaryota > Viridiplantae > Streptophyta > Magnoliopsida > Malpighiales > Euphorbiaceae > Hevea > Hevea brasiliensis. The sequence continues at coordinate 78,119,884 of NC_079506.1, read as the reverse complement.
AGTTAGATATTGATTATTTTTATAATTTTAATATTAATTATATATCTGGCATGCTCATGTATTTTATAAATATTTAATTATGCATATAAATAATTAATATATTAAGGGTATTTTGGTTGCTGCATATTTAATTATTGTTATTTGTTTGTGATTGCTGCCCTGAGAATAATTTGGAGCTAGGTGTGTTATTTATATATGGTATGTATGGATATAAATTGGATGGGTAGACATGGCTTGAGCTAGTCTCGCTGGAATCTGGTCCTTATGGATATGGAAAGTAGGGGTGTGACATAGCTTTGGGTTAATCTTGCTGGCCCCCACACTTGGATTTAAGCGAAAGTCCGGCTTTAGTTGAGCTCGCTAGAAGGATTTGGATTGAGAGAGCTGTATAGGAGATTAACTCCTATATTTATGTATTGATGTAATATACTGAGTACCTGAGTAGCTCCAAATTAGCTTCTTGTGCAAATATTAGGTAAATTATTTATTATATGTGTTGAATATACATCTCATGGTATGATTGTACTAGTTGTAGGTAGTTATAAAAATTGTATTTATAATCAATATTTAAACTCTCTGAGTCGAACGTTCATTTCTGTTTAAATATTTTTTTCATGTTGCAGGAGGAGCAAGTTTATTTTTAAGTCTAACATGTATTTTTCTCCACAAGTTATGGTGCTTCTTAGTTATTAGTTTTTATTTATTTATTTAACTATTAGAACTTCGCTGTGATACTAATGTATTTATGTATTATATTAATTAATAGAGATTAAGTGATTTGTGTATGATGAGTATTAGGGTTGAGTTGGGCTCCCCTACTTTTGATTTTTCTTATAGTTATTGGGTTGGGTTGGCTCAAATAGAATTACAATATTTTATTTTATTTTTTTTGCATGTTAGGGCTTCATTTTGGTCTTAGTTATGGGTTTGGGGATAATAAGGCTTACTACGAGCCTCGAAGATTTTATGCCGGCCCAGGTCTTAGTGCCAGTTTAGCCTCTATAATCGGGTCATGATAGGTTTAAACCTAAATTTTTCATTGATTTTTTTCCTTTTCTTCTTTTTTTTTTTCCCCTTGTGAAGAGAAGATTAGAATTGTAGAACCATGTATATTATTATATTAAGTTTGTTTTTTTTCCTCTTAAATTAGAGCTTGAACTCATTGATAAGTTTTTAAAGAATTAGTGAGCAATAACTAAAAAAAAAAAAAAATTCATATGTAGACCCAATTTATTATGTGAATTAGAATATATGATATATAATATTAAGACATATAAATTTATATAATTTATATGAATTCTTCGTGTTGCGAACCTATTGAAAATAAAAAAGTAAAATGTACAAGTTTTTCACATATTTTCATAGAATTGTTTTTCTTTTTATTTTTCTTTCGTTTCTTTGTGAAGAAAAAAAAAATAAAATTGTAGAATAATGCATATTATTTCATCGGGTTCTTTTTTTTTAATTAAAAATCAAATTCATTGATGGGTTTTTAAAAAATTTAGTAAAAAGTCAGTGAATTTTTTTTTAAACCCGATTTATTATTAATTATAGCATTCATTAAATAAAATACACAGAATAATTAGAATAAATTATATATAAAATACACATTTTATTCAATAGATGCTATAATTTATATGGGATACATTCTTTTCAATTATATATTATTTTTAAAATCGCTTTATAAAAAAATATGTATTTTTTTACATTTTATATTTAAATATATAGATTTATTTGACTTAATTCAAACAATAATTATGTTTATTTTAATTTATAAAAATATTTTTTAATATAAAATTTTAATTAAAAATAAATATAAAATATATTTACTTTTTAAATATAAAATTTAATCAATGAATTAAAAATATCAAATATTTATGTTAAATCATAATTATATTCAAAACTTTTTTATTAATCAAATAAAATTTTAAGTGTTATATTATAATTTATTACTAATTTTTTAAATTTAATTTCACCCTTTAAATATGATTATGATAAATTTTACACAAAATTAAAAATTTTAAATATAATTGTGATTGATCTAAACGTTGGCATTTTTTGGTTCAATTAACTAAATTAATAATATAAGGAGATAATCTATGCCTCTCCAAATATGCCACGTATCTAGACCTACGACTATAATCTTAGCATTTTGAAAGAGTAAATTTAGTCCACAACCTCAAAGGTTTGCCTATGCCCCCAAAGGGGTAAGCCCATGCTCAAAATTTCCTCAGCTTGCGTACTTTGATAGCAACTGCCCATATGAACTGTCAAATTTTTCTAAACGTTTTAATCTCTTCCTAATGAGTACCTTAAAGCCCTACCGTGTACTTCAAGCCATTTTAAACCGACTGAAAGCATTAAATAGACAATTAAGTACATTAAATGTCAAGGACTCGAGAAACCCCAACCTAAACAAAGCACTGAAACAGCCATTAAAACAGGATATTAATCACGAAATAACAGCCATTGACACCCTCAGATTACGAAAGCCATAGGTACTGTTTATAGTTATGATATACAATACTTTTGCTGAGGACATGCATCAATTCAAGAATATCTACAATTTGTTCACTTGCTCTAACATGCCACTGGTAACTCTCCCATGAGTAAGTAATACCGGATAAATTTTGATAATTGTCTCTGAATTTATTTAATTATAATATTAAAATCTCTTAATTTAAAAATATAATATAAAATTTCATTAATTTTTAAATTTTACACAGTAAAATTCATCTAACTTCTAATTATTAGTTTTTTAGTTAGACGCTGCTCTTGACAGTTTCAGCATGAAACTTAGTCGGTATTTCTCTTTTTTCTCTTAAATCATGTGTAAATTGAATTTTTTTTCTCTTTATAGACAGAATAATTTTTTATGCGTAAAGAGAATAATTTTACACTTTGCACAAGAGAGAAAAGAGAAATATTAACTAAGTGCCATGCAGGATCTATTCACATCAGTTTCTAACTGAAAAATCAATGATTGAAAATCAGAGGAATTTTACCGTGTAAAATTTAAAAGTTTAAGGAATTTTATGTTACATTTTAAAGTTAAAAAACTGTAGTATTACAAATATATAAGTTCAAGGACAGTTGTTGAAATTTATCCGAGTAACACTATATAACCCTTTGTAGCCATTAACTCTCTGCATTTACTCTCTTATTTTATACATATTTATTCACTCTTAAACACAGTTACTAACTTAAGTGTGAAAGTGCCAAGTAGAGAAGTCCCAGTTGGCTCTTTAAGCATTTCTTATCTTGCAACTCACTTGTTACCACTCATAAGGACTCCTTCGACCCAGAAAGTGGTTGTCACCTACTTTCAGCGGTCATCCAACGCCAATTAATGGTCATACGAGCCCATCTTATATTTTCATCCACATGACGCTTATCTAAGTGTTCACCCAATCATAAAACTATTAATAAAAAATGCTAAAATAAATTTTATAAAATAGAAAGAAATGTCCTTTATAAGACTAAAATGTTTAGAAAATAGAAAGAGATTCTCTTTCCTTGCTAATCAATTTACACTCTTATTTTGATGGTTTTGCCAATTCACAGAATATAGTTAATTAAAAAAAAAATCACAATTTTTGCAAATGCTTTCTACATTTGGCTTTTTTTTTTTGCCCTTTTTGTTTAACTCAATTATATGATTTAAGACAAGCATCCCTCTTTCATATATCTCTTTAATTGAATCTTTTTAGGGTATTGTTGGCCTAGTTTGCAGGTATAGCTCCCTCCTTGTCTTCTCTCATCAATTGAAACTTTTTAGGATTTAGTTAGCCTAATTTTAACCATGATTAGTCAATAAGAAATTATATCTTTTTTTTATTCATTTAATTTTAATTAAAATTTAAATTTAACAATCCATAACTCAAACGATTATAATATCATTGAGTTAAAATTAATTAACTTATTTAATTATTAAACATTATAATTTTAAATAAAAAAAAATACATAATCAAAGGGTTTAAAGAGAGGGCTCCCCTTGCCTCTACAAATCTCTTTTTTTCTTTTTTCTCTTTATTTTGATAATTATGAAATTGATTATAAAAAATACCATAAAATTGAATAATAATTAAAAATTTCTATGAAAATGATGTTCAATTTCAATCTAGTCAAAATAATTATTCATATATTTATTTTTATTTCTTAAATTGAATTTTTAAATGAAAAACTTAATATTACCTCTGATTTGTAATTTTTCCAATAAATATGTTTTTTATTTTTCCTAAAAAAATGCAATAAACAAAAACAAAATCTCATCGAATAATTAAATTTTTAATAAAATATCTGTAATTTTCTTAATGATGGAAGAAAAAAAAAGATCATATTAGGTGAAGGTGTTATCCCAGGATGAACAAGACAATGAAGAATGAGGACAATGAAGAATGAGGCTGTCTCTTTCAGCAACTACTTGGCCTAAAAGGAAGAATTGGTGAGGAAGCTAATGCTCTAGAATAATAAATTTGAGCCTCAAGAAACTCTATGCCCTACTTTACCCCAATTTCTACGGACACAATTATAGAATTTATTAAATAAAAAAAATTAGGTGAAACAGAGTCTCGCTAATTTAAAGTCAAAGCATACTATTAATCTTTTTGAGAAATTATAATAAAGTTTATAAATCATTCGTCGATATGAATAATTAATAAAGCTCAAACTCTCAATTTAATGGAAGCGTTGGATAAATCTTTTCAACTAAAACAATTTTCATTGACTTAAAATTTTTTGAATAAAATATTTCATTCAATATTTTAATTAAATAATATTAAAAATTAATTAAAAATAAATTCAATACATTTGAATTATAAATTTTAAAATTATTAAATAAATTTTTTTATTACAATTAATTCCTATTAGAACTTAAAATTATATTTCGTAATACTAAAAACAATTTTAGTACCATTTATCAGTGGTATAGAATATAAAATAACATTTTTAAAAAATTAAATTTTAATCTCAATCCAATTAACTAAAATTTTTCTAATATTTACTAATTAAAAAAAATTAGCATTTAATATTTGTATTGTAATGAAATTCTTTACTTAATCTCCCTATTTTAAAAAATCACTACTTAATCCTCTATTTTTTTTAAAGGTAAAATTTTTTATCAACTCAATTATTTAATCTTATAAATTGAATAATATAATTATTTATTCTCATAATTTTAAATTCATCAACTATTCAATTCCTATTTATAACTATTCAATCTCATTTAACTAATTTTACTAATAAAAAATTAATAAGAGGGTTAAATAATTTATAAATAAAAATAAAAAATTAAATAATATTTTTTTAAAATAAATCATTTAAATAATTAAACTCATTAAAATATGAAAATCAATAGTAATTCTCCATTATTAATTTTTTTAAAAGAATGTTCAAGAAGGCCGTCTCTTTGATTTTCCCATGACTTCCTATGCAAGTGCAAATAGTTTGTCAAAACTAATCAAATCTAATCTTCCACTCAAGAAGTTGCATTGCTTTGAAATTAAAGCCCTTCTTAGAAAATGAGCTACCAGTCACTTCAGCTATTAAATTGATGATACGCCTGTTTTATAATATAAAAAAATTAAAAATTTAAATTTTGATAATCATAATTTTATTAAAAAATATATAAAATATAAAGAAAAAAATTAATATGAGTTTGATTTTAATAAAAATATTTTTAAGATTGTGATATTATCAATTTAAATTTGAACAGAAAATTTAATTAATTAAAAAATAAATCAAATGTATTCTCATATTTAATTTAATTTAATGATGTATGTAATTCTCAATTTAAACATTTTAATTTTCTTCATCTTTTATTCACCAAGAAATTGATTATTTTTAAGGAAAACGTTGTATAGTATAGAGTTTAAGTTCAAATATTATCATTAGATGGATAATTTTGAATTCTTATATTACGATAAATTTTAATTATTATGAAAAAAATTATATTAATTATTAATTATTGATCGAATATATCATTTCACACCTGAATTTTATTAAAAAAATTCTTGTGACACCTTCAACTTTTCAAGTATTCCATAACACACCTAAATTCCTGTAAAATAAAATTAAAATATCTTTAAGATATTCATATTAATGAGCATGAACTCTAATTAAACTGATATAATGACTTAATAATTAGGATTCAAAAAATATTTTAATTCTAATTTACAAGAATTTTATAAGAGTTGAAATATATAATGTGATATTTAAAAAATTTAAAGCGTTGTGAAATATTTTTTAATAAAATTTAAGGATAAATTTATATATTTCACCTTGACTATTTTTTCTATTAATGATCATATATGTGCCAATAGTGGAAGATAATAATAATAATAATAATAATTAGAAATTAGATTAATTATTAGAATCCATAAACGATACAAATGTGATGATGTTAAAATTTAGAATTAAAATACTGAAATTTTTTTTTTGTTTTTTTTGAGAAATTAAAATACTGAAATTTATAACTTATGACAATTAGCATTTGACTTTTAATTGTAGTTATTTATTAAATTACAAAAGGCTAACCGTAATTTACACGTAACAAAACTCTTTAACATTTAGTCCAAAAAATAATTGATTGATTGTGTCTTCTCTTGTGTGTCCTCTACCTCTATGTGTCGAATTTCAATTTCAAATGTTTTTTTAAATATCATTTTGGAAGCTACCAAATTTCAAATAATTTTTTTTTTTTTTAAAAAAAGAGGCTGCTCTTAATCTCATGGGAATTCGAGCCCCAGGTGGCATTTACAACAAGTTTATTTTTTTTTTTATTTCTTTTTTATATTGAATTGTTATTTTCATTTCATATTGATGGGCCCGACCAATACCTAAACCTTGACGGTCAAAAATTCAAGGCTTTGTTTGTTTCAAAAATATTCCACTGCTTGAAAGTATCTTTTCAAAAAGTACTATTTCATTATTCTCCTTACTATTATTATCTTATATTAATTTTGTATAAGATATTTGTGTTATATATAAAATTTAGATAAATTTTTTCTCTTTAAACTAGTTTTTAGGGTGAATTTAAACTTAGTCTATTTTTTTTATATAATATTGAGACTTACCTTACTTTAAAGTTAGGTCACTCGTAAATGTATTTATCTATAAATTTTATGCTTCAGATATTCTTGTTTGGCTATGTTGTCTCATATTGATTTGAGATAATGTGTTTGTACTATATATAATATTTGAACAAATTTCTTCTTCTAAAACTAATTTTTGAGGTAGAATTAGATTTGATTAATTTCCTCTACACTTACCTTAACCCAAACAAAGCCTTAGTTAAATTGAAATTTGATTTAAAAAATTATAATATTGCACATTGTATGGACCGTTCAAATGCCGCCCCAAGGGGCCCTTCTCTATGCTATGATTTCAATTTCTTTTATTCAATTTAGCTACCTTTTATTGAGTAATAATTAATAGACTATATAATAAAAAAATAGATATCTCTCTTTCTTAACATAAACATAAATAATCTTAAAATAAAGTATATAGAAAAACTCGAATTTAAGCTTTTTGTATTCCCTACACCTCAATCATTTTTAAATACTTTTATATTATTAATAATGATTTTCTTGAAAATAATTATGATAATGAGAAATTAATTAACTTTCATATTATTTTAAAAAATAATATGAAAAAAAGGTATTGTATTATACTAATTCACTATAAATAAACTATCATTGCTATTTTATTGTTATACATTGTGCCAAGGACAATGCATCCATGTCTTCGATGAGAACAATTTTTTTTTTTTTTAAGAAAATAATATTTTAATAATGAATTCTTAAAATATAACAACATGGGTTGTCCTTATAGATTATGTGTTGTATTCATCGATTGCAATTCTTGGACGATACAACATATTTCTCAATTTTCACTAGTTGGCAAATGGATGAATCATAATTTTATTTTAGATTGAGGGTCATTTTATTTTTATTTTTTTAATAATTTTTTTAGATTAGTTTGAACTACAAATTAATTTAAATTATTTATTAAATCATCGTGTATAAATAATCTTGAATTAATTTATAACTTATGAATTATTTTAGATATTAAAATAAAAATTAATTATATTTATTTAATTTTTTGAATCAATATTCAAGTTGATTAGGTTGATAATATATCAATTTTGAGTTTAAGGATATTAGTTGTTTGATTGATCTTCAATTAAACCTTTATGTTTATGGATGATTTATGTTTGAGCTTTTAATTTTTGTTCTAATTAAAATGTGCTGAGAGTTATTTTGAATTCAATAAATTTATATAAAATTATTATTATTATTATTATTATTATTATTATTATTATTATTATTATTATTATTATTATTATTATTATTATTATTATTATTATTATTATTATCAGTAGTAGTAGCAATAACAGTAACAGTAAGTATCCTCTGTATCCGTTTTACGACCTTAAAAGACTAATGTCTTTAAAATTTATGGTTAACAATACTTTTTTTTCTAAGGATTAGACTTAAGTTTTCCCTTTAAAAGTACAGTGAATCTTGTCATTGTGCTGGACACTTCTTGATTATTATTAAGAATTACAAGTAAATAATAATAATAATAATAATAATAATAATAATAATAATGCATGACTAATAATAATGATACATGAATGACTTTATATAATGATGTGGATAAAGACAAATGATAGTGGGTCATGTGATTACCACAGTCATGAATGGTGGCCAATCCATGGATGGAACGATACATTTGGTCTTTGAAAAAATCAACCATGTATGATGTAGGTGACTTTGGAAAATGATTTCATAGAAAAATAATATATATTTGGAGCAATTCTCTCCATAAATGTCTATCCAATGTTCTTGAGGAATTGAGTTCCTGGAATATCTCATTTTTCCTTACAAAGGTAGAGTTTGAATTATTCACTTTCCATAACTCTTAAATTACCCCAAGTTGAATGTTAGAAATTAAAAAATTTTTAATTTTAAGTTTTACTTTTATATTATATTTATTTTTTAAGAACATGTTTGATATTATTATTAGAATTATTATTGAGGGAAATATTATTTTAAATATATTAATTATAAAATATTAAAAAATAATTTAAAATTAATTTTGATAAGTTTTAGATTTTATTTATTTCACAGAAAATATTTTTTAGGAAATATTTTTTGAATTTTTTGTATTTAAGGCATTTAAAAAAATAAATTAGTGAAAATAATTTTTCTAATCAAAAGGAAAATTAAATTACTTATAAGGAAAATAATTTTCTCTCTTTAAAATAAGAAGTTTTTTTTTATTTTTTAAATTTTGATAAATTTATTATAATGTAATATGAAAATATTTATACATACATGATATAAATATATATCATTACTTTAATATTATAATTAAATAATAAAAAATATTTTTATAAAAAATAAAAAATATTTTTCATAGAAAATATACTCTATATAAAATATTTTTCACGAAATAAATAAAATCTTAATTATAAAAATATTAAAATAATAAAATATTTTTTAAATTATTTTTTAAATAATATTTAAAATAAGTTAAAAAAATATAATTTTAAATCTCTAATAATAATATTAAACAGCTCTAATTATGTTTATAATTAAAAAAAAAAGTCTACAACCAATTATATTTGATCACATCCAAACAAGTCATCTGAGACAAAAAAAAAATTTATTTAATTATTTTATAATTAAAATATATAAAATTAAAATTAAATTTATTTTTAATATTTTAATTAATATATTTAAAATAATAATTTTTTTTATTAGATAAACAGATCAAAACTTTGAAAAACAAGACCCAAACAATCAACACACGGCACACGCTCTCATTCGCCGTCTCTGTTCCTTTCCCCGCGTGCAAAGGCCCTCGCATTAAGAAGATATAGCTAATCGAAAAAAGCACAAAAGCCGTCGCATCACTACACACTTGTCTTTCAAATTACGCGAGTGGAAACTACGCTGCTCTTTCCCGGGCGTGTGGAAAATTATTCCACAGGCAGGGCGACCAAGGCGGTCCCGTTTAGAACCCATCACATCACATGTGACAACACATGTAACAAAGTATATATGTAATTTTTTTAATGTGTATAATTTAATTTTTTTATACATAATATTTTATTTATAAAAATAAATTAATATTTAATATAATAATTATAAAATCTATGATTAGATAAAATTTATATTAAATGTATTTATTTTTAATTTATATAATAATTAATTTTATTTATTATTATTAAAAAATATTATTTAATATTTTATTTTAATAAAATTAATTATTTAATTTTATATTTTAAAAATATATTATTTAATTCATATATTTTACTTTTATTAAATTTTTTACTTTTTTAATTAAATATTTTATTAATCAATACTATTAAATTATTATTTAATTTTTTTATTTTAAAAAAAATTAATTAATTAATTTATATATTTTAAAAAATATTTATTTAATCTCTATATTTTTATGAAATTAATTAGTAGATGATTATATTTTAAAAAAATATTTTTTAAAATAAAAATGAAAATTATTATGTAATGTAAATTTAAATTTATATTTTTTAAATTATTTAAATATTTGTATTCAATTTTTTAGATATTATTTTTGTGTTTTTTATTAAAAAATAATTTTTTTTTAATTATTTAGAGATTTAGAGAACTAATTAATAATTTTACACAGATAATTTATATTATTTCTTACTAATAGATATAAAATAGAGAAAAAAAAAAGAGAGAGAGAATGGTGTAGGTAAAAGAGAAGAAATAGGAGAAAAGAAAAATATGAGATATTAAAATAGAAATAAGGAGAAAAAATTAAAATTTTTTTATGTTTAAAACATAATTATGAGACTAAAAAGTTAACATAATTAAATTATAAAAATTAATATATATATTTTTTGAAATGTAAAAATTAATTGATTAATTTTATAAAAATAAAAAATTAAATAATAATTTTATGAATATTAACTAATAAAAAAAAATTAAATGAATGAATTAAATAATTTAAAAAAAATAAAATATAATAATTAAATTTATTAAAATATATAAATTAACTAATAAATTTTCATTATTATTATTATTATTATTATTATTATTATTATTATATGCCTACATAGTGTTATATACACAAGCTGGTAAACGCTATTTCCTGCTAAATTTCCGAATAACGTTTCACTAACGCCCATTTTCTTTCTCTAGATTCTAGTGTGAGAAAAACTGCACAAAAACCAGACCCCAGAAACTGTGCTACAAAACCAGAGCGCAAGTAAAAGAAAAGGAGGCCAAAATCATTTAAATTCCAAGAAAGGGAAGCAAATGCTACTACTCAAGGGGAAAATTCTCTCCTTTTGAGGTTTGTGCTTGTAATCATCGGTAATCATGGTGGTTTCTGGAGCTATTGGAGCAGGAGGTGTAGGTGCTGGTGCCGGTTGTACTAATAGTACAACTGCGGTGAGCTCCTGCTGGGACGTAAACTTGAAGTGCTTGTTTCGGTGGAGATGGGAGTATCAACAGCACTTGCTTCATCACAGATTTCTGCCGCCTGGGTTGGTGTTCTTTTTGTGCTGCTTGGTTTTGTATGGATCGATTGGTATGCTGTATGGGTGGCTTATGTTTAATAAGCCTTACGTGAGTGCTGTTGGGGATGTTAGGTTGAACTCGGTTGGGTGTCAAGAGGACAATGAGGGTTCATGGTCTATTGGTCTTTTCTATGGTGACTCTCCCTTCTCTTTGAAGCCAATTGAAACTGTAAGTTTCTATCTGTGTTTGGTTGTTCTTTATCTGTTTTGGAGAATATATATATACGCACACACATGATGGTTTAATTTTGTTTCCTTTTTTTTAAACACATAATGTGTTGAACATCATGATTATCGCTCACATATTTTGTTTGATTGATTTTGGGTTTAATTTTTTGCTTGCTGTTGTGTGGGTATCGGTGGCCAATTCTTGTGGTTTTCAATCTGATAGCTGTTTCGAAGCAGCAAGTTTTTAGCTTTCTTGGGTTTTGATTTTCATTTTCTGTTTGTAGTTTGTTTTATTTTACTTTATTTTTATTTCGAGATTTTCTCTCCGTCTCACTCTGCAAATACACAAGCTTACATTGATTCGTTGACCTTCAATTTTTTTTTTTTTTAAATAGGGACTTTGATGTTTATGGGTGTCTTTGGGATGGGGAAAAACTCTGTGGGCAATTGTTGGTTGTTGATTTTATGGTGGTTTTGATATGTGTGTTGAATTTTCAAATAGATGGATGTTTGGAAAAATGAGAGTGCAGCCTGGCCAGTGGCTAACCCAGTTGTCACCTGTGCCTCAGTCTCAGATGCTGGCTTCCCCAGTAATTTCGTTGCTGATCCTTTTCTTTATGTTCAGGTAATTATTTATTTACTACATAAAAATTATATATTCGTTTTGCACTTTGTTCAGGTTTCATATGTATTGAATGTTGACGTGTTCAGATGTTGTATCTGGTCAAGGTAGTATCATGCCTGTAATCACCTTCATCAATATTTGTTTTTGTTCAACTGCCAATTAAATTAATGGGAGTAACCAAAGGACTTCAGTTAGTTACGTTGTGATCTCCATATCACCGTCGATGTCTTTTTCTCTTTGGCACTTCGTGGGTTTGTATGTGACCCTTGATTGAGTTGCAAGTTGTTGCCTCTGCTATTACTATTATAATATTTGAATGCCAGGTGTTTATGAATAAATATATTCCATTATCAAGGTTAATATGATAGAAAAGTCAGGCAGCAGAGGTATGCCAGGGGTTCTCTAGTCATGGGATTATTATTATTATTTTTTTTTCAGTTTAATCATTGAGGGTAATGATAGAACAAGTCAGACAGCAGTTCTCGACAAAATGAATCGAGTTTGGGGTATGCATTTTTCTGCAAGGAAGTTTCTTCCTTTCTGGGAATCTAGGGAAGCAGTTGAGGATGTTATGTGATGAAGTAAGTTGATTTCTGAATGAATCTAACTATTCATAAATGGCAAAATTGTGATTTTGAGATACTTTTTGTTCTCTTTTCTTAGATGTTTTAAGCACCAATAATCTATAGTTCCTTGGTATATAATGGAAATTCCAAGTGACTTTGGAATGGGAGCCAGGTAGCTCAAGGCAGCAATTAAGGTTTTGGTTTGGGTATAGATTGTCATGTTCTGTCATGAACAGCCTATTAAATTGACAAATGAGAACTGTGACGCCAAGCATTTGTAAGGAAGGACAAGAAGAAAAGACAATTAATTATGTGATAGGGGAAGTTTTCCTTTCACTTTCCTATTTAGAGAGTATTTTGTGGCCCAATGGGAAAATTTTGAATTATTTTCCACCCACTCTCCTTCCCCCTTATTTTCCTTTCATTTCCTCAGCAAGGGAAAATCAATTCCCTTCTTATTTTCCATCATTTACTTTCCTTACTTTTTTTCCTCCTTTCACAAACATAGTGTTAAGGTGCATGTGGGATGTTTTGGTCATCAAATTCCAACATTTCAAAAGTGTTTCTAACTTACCAATGTATATACACAGAAATATGAATCTGTTTGGTAGATGAAGTTTATACACATAATGTGTACGAGTATGTGTATCAGAGGGCAGTTGTAATAATAATCTTCCAGTGGCATGAGATCTATAATTAGAATCGTGAAACTTGCTGAGGAGGTCTTTAGGCACATATTTCTCTACGTAAAGCTCAACAGACCTACAGTGGATGGCTGGGATTCCATTTAACTTGAGAATTTATTCAGCCATTCAACCATTTAGTTTTTAATGTCAAACATAAGACCACATACACAGATAATTGAAAATTTGGCTTGAGGGAGTGTTAAATAAGAAGCAGAGGAACAATGACCTTTTTAGGAAGAATGAAATGGTTTCTGGGATCTTTTGTAGAGGGGATGGTCTGTAGCTTGATGCTTGTGGAAGCATTGCAATACATAAATCAACTTGTAAGCGTGTTGCACTACAAAATGTTTAGATGAATTAGGCCCAACTTGTGCTGTTGCATTATGGTTAAGCATAAAGTATCAGTATGGTACTCTCTCTATGTCACCCTTGTTTATAGTAGGTGCCTATCTGATTACTTTGCATTGCATATGAAATTGGAGATTTTACTTTGTAGTTTGTTCTGGATAGTCCTTCAAGTGTCAAATTTATGTTAACTACTTTACTTTGTCCTTGAAATTAATCCTTGAAGATTTGCTTAATAGTATGTTCTGGAATGTCCTTCAAGTGTCAAATGCATGTTAACTACTTTGTTCTTGAAATTAATCTTTGCATTCTGTATTCTTTTGATCCAGGGAGATACTCTTTACCTGTTTTATGAAACTAAGAATTCAATTACCATGCAAGGAGATATTGGAGTTGCAAAAAGTACTGATAAAGGAGCATCATGGCAGCAATTGGGCATTGCCTTGGATGAGGACTGGCATCTCTCTTATCCCTATGTATTTAACCATCTTGACAAAGTAAGATCACAATTCCTTTTTGCATTCATTTACACACATGAAGTTAGTCACTTAGGCTGTTTATAACATTATCTACCCTGGAGCAACCTTTCGACTGGACCTGCACAGAATAAATACTACCTATTGACATTAACATGGAAAAATTAAGATGGATCATTATGAACAATCTGGTTAGATCTTGCAGCATGGATGATGAATATTGTAGTATATTATTGTGAAACTTTACAAGCCTGGCTAGCTAGCCAATATTGTTCGTATTGAATTTGGGCCAGGCATTTTACAGCTAACGCCAATGACATTTTGCAACTTAAATGTAATGATGCCCCAATCTGAATATAGATTTTGTTAGTTGATTGCATCATCTCATTGTTTATGGTTTTTGCAGATATACATGATGCCTGAGGGCAGTGCAAAGGGTGAACTTCGTCTTTATCGAGCAGTTAATTTTCCCTTGCAATGGAAACTGGAGAAAATCCTTATGAAAAAGCCACTTGTTGATTCCTTCATCATAAAACATGATGGAGAATATTGGCTTTTTGGTTCAGATCACAGTGGTTTTGGAACAAAGAAAAATGGACAACTGGAAATCTGGCATAGCAGTTCACCTCTTGGTCCTTGGAAACCACACAAGAAGAATCCAATTTATAATGTTGACAAAAGCTTGGGAGCTAGAAATGGAGGCAGACCATTTTTGCATGAGGGGATCCTTTATCGCATTGGTCAGGACTGTGGTGAAACATATGGACACCAAGTGCGAGTCTTCAAGGTGGAAGTTCTTACCAAGAATGATTATAAAGAAGTTGAAGTCTCCTTGGGCTTTGAAGAATCCAGAAAGGGACGGAATGCTTGGAATGGTGCTCGTTACCATCATCTTGATGTGCAGCAGTTAAGTTCTGGCAAATGGATTGGGGTTATGGATGGGGACCGTGTACCTTCTGGAGACTTGGTCCGTCGGTTTGTTCTTGGCTGTGCTTCGCTTGCAGCAGTTACTGCAATTGTTGTGGTATTGGGTGTGCTGCTAGGAGCTGTGAAATGTATTATCCCCCTCAATTGGTGTGCTTACTACTCGGGGAAGAGGAGTGATACTCTTTTGGTCTGGGAAAGGTCGAATGCATTTTCTTCAAAGGTAAGAAGGTTTTGTGGTCGCTTGAACAGAGCAGCATCATCTCTCCGTGTAAAAATAAGGCCTAATACTTGGGCTGGAAGATTGGTTTTGGCTGTGATATTTGCAGTTGGAGTTGCACTAATTTTTACCAGTGTTAAATGTTTCTATGGAGGCAATGGTGCTGAGGAACCTTACCCATTTAAGGGTTCCTACTCTCAATTTACTCTATTGACGATGACATATGATGCCCGCCTCTGGAATTTGAAAATGTATGTTAAGCATTACTCGAGGTGTTCTTCAGTTAAAGAGATTGTTGTGGTTTGGAATAAAGGGACACCCCCCAAATTGAGTGACCTGGACTCTGTGGTGCCTGTTAGGATCAGAGTAGAAAATCAGAATTCACTTAACAATCGGTTCAAAAAGGATGAATTGATAAAGACCCGTGCTGTACTTGAGCTTGATGATGACATTATGATGACTTGTGATGACATTGAGAGAGGATTCAATGTATGGCGCCAACATCCTGACCGGATTGTTGGTTTCTATCCACGACTCATTAGTGGAAGCCCATTAAAGTACAGAGGTGAGAAATATGCCCGAAAACATAAAGGTTATAACATGATTCTTACTGGGGCAGCATTCGTAGACAGTAAAGTAGCTTTTGAGAGGTATTGCGGTGAGGAAGCTAAGCGTGGGAGGGATTTGGTGGACAAATATTTTAACTGTGAGGATGTGCTATTGAATTACTTGTATGCAAATGCAAGTACATCTGGTACAGTTGAATATGTGAGACCAACATGGGCAATAGATACGTCAAAATTCTCTGGTGCTGCAATTAGCCGAAATACGCAATTGCATTACAAGGTTAGAAGTAATTGCCTCCAGAAATTTTCTGAGATGTATGGAAGTATAGGTGGCCGGAAATCAGAATTTCAATGGCGAAAGGATGGCTGGGATTCATAGTGAAGAGCTAATTCTGGAAGCAAGTCTCACACTCATTAATCTGTGTATCGTCATCATCCTTTCGGTAGATTCTTGTCTTGTTACTACAGTTTTATACCCCTGCTTGTGAAGATTTTTGTGTTAGGGGAATTTTAATATTGATATCTTTGTTTGACAAGATGTACATTATCTTTTTACCCATTTTTAGAGTTGATAAGATATGTACATTGGTTTTTTTGTCATTGCTTTTTGTGAAAGTTGACATATCAGAAATGAAAATTGGTTTGATCTTGTGTTGTTTCTCTATTCCACTCTCAACTCTTTTATCAAACATAATTGAGCAAGTAGAAGGTTGTAATTTCTTGTTGATTTCCCCTTCTTTTTCCATTCTTCCAAAGTTCAGTTTTTGGATTTTCCTATGGATTTGGTAATTCCCAGGAAGGTTCAAACTTAACCCTCACATGGAGAATAAGTGGGTGATATTTGTCTCTTTAAGGCCCATAAAGATTGAGGGGGAACTTTCCTTCCTGCTTGCAAAGATAGAGAAAATAACAAAATTCAATTCCCATTTTTTTTAGGCATGTAAGAATTGGCGTTGTCCCAAGCTTCAATTTACATTGTGCAACACAATAAAAACCTTGAGTAGATTAATTTGTTGATTTGACATCATTTATTTATTTATTTATTGTTTAAGTAGAGAGATTAGAAAAGTTAAGACTCGAAATTAATTTATGAAGTGGATTATATATTTTTAATTACGAAATAAAATTAAATTAAATAATTTGAATCACTTTTAAAGGCTACAAATATTGGTTTATTTTTTAATAGAAAGAAAAAAATAATCTCACAATTAAGTGAAAAAAAAAAAATTCCAATAACGATGAAATTTTTTAACATCCACCATTGAAAGCTCCAAGAGTTCTTATTTAGCGTGTGATTTAAGTTTGGAATAAGGTTAAATTTGCCCTTATATTTGGAGAGAAGTTTAATTTAGTTTATTTTTAATTTTTGATCTAATTTAATTTATAAGTTTTGATTTATATTTAAATTAGTTCAATTAATAAAGATATATAATTATTTAATTATTTTTTTAAATATTAAAATATTATTTTTATATTATATAATTAATTAATAAAAATAAAAATATTATTTTTATTATTCACTATTATTAATTAAACTGAAAATATAAAAAAATAATATCTCAGTTTAATTAATAATAGTGAATAATAAAAATAATATTTTTATTTTTATTAATTAATTATACAATATAAAAATAATATTTTAATATCAACAAAAGTCATTTTTTAATATTATTTAAATAAAATAATTAAATATTTTAAAAATGATATTAAAATATTATTTTTATATTGTATAATTTGTATAATTAAAATATTAAATAATTAAATATAAAAAAATTGATATAATGAGATAATAATATAATGTAATAAATTATATTTAAAATAATATAATAATTTATTACCTATAAAAATAAATGTAATTGTGATTATATATTTTTATTTTTTCATTTATTATAGACACTATTGTCGCCATGATTATCCAATCACTATTGCTGCTGTTATTATTATTATCCTCGTTTTGCTACCATCACCACTAGTTAGTGTCACCTCTGCTGCCACTACATCACCTTGTCATCACCACCTAACTACTATTATCTTCACACCACCATTACTAGTTAATTATCACTATCACTCGAATACTAATTATTATATTTATTATAATTTATTATTAATATCATAAAAAAATTAAATATTAAAATTAAAATTATTATTACATTATATTATTTATATTTTTATTTTACAATAAAAATAATAATATCATAATAGCAATTACATTATATCACAACTTTGATTTTATTACATAATTGATTATAAATTATAAATATATCTATGTAAAGTATATAATTTTTTAGGATTTTCTCTGCTCTTTACATTTTTTAATGGATTTTACATAGTTATAAATGTAAAGTGCAAGATTCTCTACTTTTTTCACATTTACATACGAAATTCACTATTAAATATGGGATTTATTTTTCATATTTTTAAATATATTTCACATGTTTGTGTATATAAAATATATTATTTTTATATTGATTCAGAGCATCCAATAATTTAATGATTCCAAGTTCCAAGTG
The DNA here is from genome assembly GCF_030052815.1 of Hevea brasiliensis. Lineage (NCBI taxonomy): Eukaryota > Viridiplantae > Streptophyta > Magnoliopsida > Malpighiales > Euphorbiaceae > Hevea > Hevea brasiliensis. Next base: position 78,101,223 of record NC_079506.1, on the reverse strand, counting down.
CATGAATGGGTAGCGAAGATCAATTGTATATCTAAAAAAAAAAACAAAATTCAATTACGTATTTATTGTATCCTTATCCATAAATTTAATTTGAAAAACCAAAGTAGTTGATGATTCTATCAAGGGCATTGTGGGCCCAGTTCTATTGAATCAAATGGTGAGCCCATAGTACATAAAGAGGTTGCCATTTCAAGTTTGCAAGTGCGCCCTAAACCCATGCGCAGAATGGATAGGAAGGAGGAAGGATAATTGAATTTAACTAAATACTCTTTTTTATTATTTTAATATTTTTTTTTATAATTATTAAATTTCTAATTTTATTGTAAAATTTTTATAATTTTTTCTTAATTTTATTTTTATCCTTTCTAATTAAAGTTCTTCAGTCATGTTAAAAGAAAAATTTATGATGTTTTCTTTTAATTAAAAAACTATTTTGTATGATTTTTTTTTTGACTTCTACATGGTTGGTTCAATTCTATTACAAACTTAGAAGGAATTCACTTTAATTGAATTCTAATTAGAATTCATTTGAAATGAATTTCATTGTTTAATATGATACGACTTAAAATGCAAAATTCAATTGATTTTAGTTATAATCAATTTGACAGAATTAAATTTTTAGAATTGAAATTTAATTTTTATTTAAACCAAATACATAAAATATAAAATTTAATTAAATGCCATAAAATTTTATGAAATTGAATTGAATCAAATAAGGAGTTAGATTTTTAATTTGATAGGCTTACTCTGCATGTGTTGGAGTAATTATTACTTTTGTAACTTTTAATTACTTATTAATGTTATTTGAATGCTTAAAGAGATTATGTTAAATTTTCATCTTATCAATATTTATACATTTTTAAGGGTTAAATGTTAACTTGGGATCTTCAATTAATAATTACTCTCTTTAAAGATTAAAATTTATATGAGTAACATTTAATTTTTGATTTTTTAACATTTAATTTTTAATTTTTTAACCTTTTATTAAATGCTTAATGGTAAAGAAAATGATCGAATCCAACATTAAACAATACTAACCAATAAGTTTTGTTCAAGCTTTTATGCATAAATATAATTTCATTTCATTTAGATTAGGTTATTAATTGATAAAAAAAAAAATCATTTTTCTCAATATATATTTATCAATATTTCCTTTATGGACACAACCGCTTCAAGTGGACTAATTTGGGTCGGTGATCACCCACTTGTTATTTGTGGTTGACTAGTTGATCTTTACTATTCAACAATTTCTCAAAGCTTACTCGAGCAGTGGCCAAGTAATAAATTTGGAGAATAGCACTCTTTATTTTAGCAGGAACAACCCCATGGCTCTTAAATCTCGTATTAGTAAGCCACTCAAAGTCAAGAATACAGTGGGGCAGGAAAAATTTTTAGGGTTGCTATCTTTGATCATGAAGTCTAAAACTCACACATTTGAGGCCATCAAAGATAAGATTAGAAGCAAGCTGGTTGCGTGGAAGGAGCACCTGTTGTCACAAGGAGGAAAAGAAACTCTATTTAAAGCCATGTAGCAATTTTGACTTTTGCTAAGGCTTGCTTTAAAATCCTGGCTTCTCTTTGCTAATCCATCACCGTACGGTCTCTTATTTTGGTGGGAATGGAAGCAAGATGAAAGAAAAGAGTACACATGCAGTATGAGCGCACATATGAAAGAAGGAAATGAATGTCGAGTAAGGTAATTCTGTGTCTTTGACATCTGGATACTAGGGTTCTAGAAACAATCTCCAAGTAAGATATGAATATGTTCTGATATCCTTATGTGAATGATAAGAGAAAGTCCTGAGTGAAGGAGTGGAAGCATGAAAAATATAAGTTTAGATAATTGAATTCAAAACTTTTTCATCTAGGATCACATGCATCATGCAAGATTCATTTTTATCTATTTGATTTCAATGGTAAACAACATACTAAAACTCTTTTAATATGTTTTTGGATCTACATTTACCATTTAAGAATTTAGAATTAACAGATTAATTCATTAGAACCCTAGATTAGATCAAGAACAAGTACACTAACATTTTTGATGCACTGCGGTGTGTTTGGCACCTTTAGGATGCGCCTAGGACACCAGATGTTGTCCCTCTAGCTTGTCCACAATAAGATCACCAATGGCAGCCCCTTGAACAGCTTCTCAAGCCTTTTCAATCAATTAGAAATTCAGGTTTTGCCTTTAGAGAGATTACAGATGCATACAGGACACTAGAAACGATTTCTAGTATTTTTAATTCAAGAGAATGTTGGCAATTCTCTTTGAATTGATGAGAGATGAACAAGAAGAGAAGGAAGAGGTGCTTTGGGTAGCGGCACCAATTAGACAAATAGCAAATTGTCCTTTTTCTTTTCATCATTTTCCTTATATAGCTAGGTCACCACTTAAAACCCTTGCCACATGTCACCTTCTGATTGGCTCTTAGTTTAATTGACTCAATCATATTGTGCCAAGTGTCAAACTTAGATTTAATCGTGTCTTTGATCATCTTACATGATTAAAAGACAAATGAAAAGCTTATGTGTAGTGTCATGTATCACCATCTCATGGTGCCACATGTCACCCTGTAAAATGACCAAAATACCCTTGTGTCATAATTTTGAGTTCTCAATCCAAAATAATTATTTCTCTTCTTCTAATCAATTTATATCAAATATAAATAAATTAATTAATTAATTTCTCATAATTAAATTCATATTTAAACACTTTAAATATAAATTTAACTTATACTATACATCCAATAACCTAGATTTGGTTTCAAGCCATGCTAGGGACTTTGCAATCTAATTGCAAACCAAACCTATTTAATTAATCAATTAAACTCTTTAATTAATTAATTAAATTATATTTAATTTGGTGATTACTTGTATATGTGTGTGACTTACTAGGCTCATCACTAATTGGCAATGAGATATGATATCAACTCTTAATATCATCAGAACTCTTTCTTACTATAAATGATTTCTCTAAATCATTTTATGCAGCTCATAGACTATAGTTAACACCTAGCATAGTATGCCATAGCCACCCAATTAGTAATAAGGTTTACCTTAAATGAACCTATAATCATATGTTACCATGCACTAGAATCTCTCTGTTACAAAATCTCAATTCAAGCTGGAGTCATGGTTTATGTCAAACCCCATTTGCTATGAATATTATGTTCTCTTTTAATTCCAGTTCTTGATTAAAAGATTTTCTCATCAGAAACTCTTTTCTGATTAAATCTATCTGTCCTGGCCAGGAACTTGTAACACCAAGAATAATTAAATAAACATAGGATTTTATCCCTATTTACTTAGGGTAACAGATTCCATCTCGATCAACACCTACCTCCATATATAACTAGTAGGAGCCAACACATACCCATATACCCATACACAGTACAAGTATGAAAGCAGTATTATGTTAGTAGTATGTCCTAGAGCATATCATTTAGTATGTATCTTATACATTTTTTATTAATAAAAGGCATTTCCACTTTTCCGTTTACATAATATATTTATGTGTAATAGAAAAGGTCCATTGATATTTTATTAGAAATTCTATTATTAAGTTGTTAAGAATATGAGTGACAGTATTTCTAGTACAAAGTGTCATAAATAGGTTCACAATCGAGGATACTTCACAATAAGGACATGACTTATCCAGAAAGATTGTATTCATGTTTGTTCCCAAGTTATTTATATGAGATACAAATAAGATGGAATGGTGAGTCTCATGCCATATGACAAATATGATAGGCACTTATACATGATAAGTAGGTCAAACCAGTGACACTTATGACAAGCACATGGAATTTACTCTTATCAATGCATTGTCATAAATCATATCAGTGCATATAATCTTTAGAACTGAGATAGCACAGTTATCTTGTATATAGGTGGTTTGAGTTTGATACTGCTTTCATACTTATACAGTATATGGGTATAAGGGCATGTGTTGGCTCCTACTAGTTATATATGGAGGTAGGTATTGATTAAGATGGAATCTGTTCCTCTAAGTAAATAGGGATAAAATCTTATATTCATTTAATTGTTCTTGATATTTCAAGTTCCTGGCCAGGACAGATAGATTTAATCAGAAAAGAGTTTCTGATGAGAAAAATCTTTTAATCAAGAACTGAAATTAAAAGAGAACATAATATTCATAGCAAATGGGGTTTGACATAAACTATGACTCCAGCTTAAATTGAGATTTTGTAACAGAGAGATTCTAGTGTATGGTAACATATGATTATAGGTTCATTTAAGGTAATCCTTATTACTAATTGGGTGGCCATGGTATGCTATGCTAGGTGTTAACCATGGTCTATGAGGTGCATAAAATGGTTTAGAGAAATCATTTATGGTAAGAGAGTTCTGATTTAAGAGTTGATATCATATCTTATTGCCAATTAATGATGAGCCTAGTAAGTCACACACATACACAAGTAATCACCAAAATAAATATGATTTAATTAATTAATTAAAGAGTTTAATTGATTAATTAAATAGGTTTGGTTTGTAATTAGATTGCAAAGTCCCTAGCATGACTTGAAACCAAATCTAGATTATTGGATGCATAGTATAAGTTAAATTTATATTTAAAGTGTTTAAATATGAATTTAATTAATGAGAAATTAATTAATAAAGATTAATTAATTGATTTATATTTGATATAAATTGATTAGAAGAAGAGAAATAATTATTTTGGGTTGAGAACTCAAAATTAAGACACAGGGGTATTTTGGTCATTTCACAGAGTGACATGTGGCACCATGAGATGGTGACACATGGCAACACACATAAGCTTGCCAAATATCTTTTAATCATATAAGATGATTAAAATTAAGATTAAATATAGGTTTGACACTTGACACAATGTGATTGGGTCAATTAAACCTAGAGCCAATCAGAAGGTGACATGTGGCAAGGGTTTTAAGTGGTGACCTAGCTATATAAGTGTAAGGATGAAAGAATAAAATACAACCAGCTGCTGCCTCCCTTTGTGCCGCCACCCTTGAGGCTGCCATTCTCTCTTCTTCTTCATCTCTCATCAATTCCAAGAGATTAACAAACAATCTCTTGAATTAAAAATACTAGAAATTATTTCTAGTGTCCTATTTACATCTTTAATCTCTTAAAAGGCAAACTTGATTTTCTAATTATTAGAAAAAGCTTTAGAAGCTGTTCAAGGGTTGCCATAGGTGATCTTGGTGTGGACAAGCTAGAGAGACAACATCTGGTATCCTAAAGACGCATCCCAAAGGTGCCAAACACACTGCAGTGCATCAAGAGGTTGGTGTACTTGTTCTTGATCTAATATAGGGTTCTAAAATTAATCTGATTAATTCTAAAATCTTAAATGGCAAATACAGATCCAAAAACATATTAAAAGAGTTTTAATATATTGTTTATCATTGAAATCAAATAGATAAAAATAAATCTTGCATGATGCATGTGACCCTAGGTGAAAATTTTTGAATTCAATGGTATAAACTTGTGTTTTTCATGCTTCTGCTCCTTCATATTAAACTCAAACCACCTATATACAAGATAACTGTGCTATCTCAGGTCTAAAGATTATATGCACTGATACAAGAGTAAACTCTATGTGCTTGTCATAAATGTCACTGGTTCGGCCTACTTATCATGTATAAGTGCCTATCATATTTGTTATATGGCATGAGACTCATCATTCCATCTTATTTACATTTCATATAAATAACTTGGAAACAAACATGATTGTAATCTTTCTGGATAAGTCATATCCTTATTATGAAGTATCCTCGATTGTGAACCAATTTATGATACTTTGTGCTAGAAATACTGTCACTCATATTCTTAACAACTTAAGAATAGAATTTCTAACAAAATATCAATGGACCTTTTCTATTATACATAAATATATTATGTAAACGAAAAAGTGAAAATGCCTTTTATTAATAAAACATGTACAAGATACATACTAAAAGATATGCTCTAGGGTATACTACTAACACTGAGAAGCTCTTATAATGGGCTGAGCACATTAGATATATGATATGAAAGCAAAGGGATGGGAAAACATTTGGTGATATGACTACCCTATTGTGACTAATCATTCATGAGGATGATGCATTCATATGCATGAAATATATTTATTTAATGTATTTTCCTTTCCCATGTAATTTTTTATTCACTAGGTTTATATGCTCACTATCCTTTTTTCTATGTGTCCCTTTCAAGGACAAGATTAAGGCAACAGTCAGCAGATTTTGAATAATTAAGCTCCAAGGTTTGATACAATAAAACTTATGTATTTTGTATCATTTTTTGGAGCTATTTTAAGACATGTATCAATTTTGCTATTACTGCAATATGCTTCCTATCGTATATTTTGTAATAGAAAGTATATTAAAGAGATTTATGATTTTTATAAAAAGTATATGTTATCCAAAGTAACCAATGAAGGCATGAAAGAATGTAAAGTCCCATTTACACAGATTCCAACTTTAATAGAAAGAATGTAAATGATTTTAATGAGAAAGCCTTGTCCAGGCCCTATGAAAAGTACTCCTTGAAACAAAAGTGGAAATCTGTTAGTAAAATGGGGAAATGATAAAGGAAAATTTATTTTATTTTATTTTATTTTATTTTATGGATATTGTGTTAATGTGTCTCAAGATAAATACTTATAAAGTTATTATATAAAATAGCTAAGGGAAAGCTCAAAATTTAGCTTGCCACGGGTTTTAGTGGCCTTACACCTCACAGTGTTCTAGCGCCAGTCCCAGTCTAGATTTGGGCTGTTACAATAATTGAAAGAAATAGAGTTAAAACCACAACTTTGCTGAAGGATGTTGTCCATCACTAATTGCACTGAAGCCATGCCAAGTTCACTACAGTTGAAAGCATCAACCAAGAGCTTCGAATTATAATTGAACTCAACACAAAAAAGACACAATCCAAGGCAACAGAAATACCATAAATGGTAATAAGTCCTTCACATAAGTTTCACCATATAAAAACCATTAAACTTAATGCGATGCTAACCATCACAAGACTAAATGAGTCACATACCATAAACCCATACCTATATTCTAAGTGGCCTTGAGACTACAACTACCATGATTTATTTTTGGAGTCAAATCGACATTAGGACCTGGATAGGTTTAAAGTCACCAAAATCTGTAGTAAGCCTTAATCAACTATACACATCTCAATTTCATGAATAATGCCTAAAAAATAATATCATTATATAGACAGATGGTCCCATACATCTTCGAAACTAAATATTCCAGCATTTCCAACAATATAACAAGGGTGATATAGCATGAACCCTAAAACACTCAACACAATGGGCAGCTCAACTTGTCCTTATTACTATTGGAAACTAATTTAAACATGGGTTGATTTAGTTTGATAACATCTCCTTATTTTATATATTCTTTATTGAGTTATAGATAGTTGCAATTTGGTGCGGATTCTCTAGTAATTTGTTGAGAGCATTCTCTTTTTAGCTGTACTGAGCTTGTAAATAGGCCATCCATTTTCATGAATTAAATAAGAAATGGAAAGTATTCTTTGCAGTATTATTTTAATCGATTAACCATTTCTTCTATTCTTCTTTGTTTGCATTTATTTTTCCAACATTTAGTATCAGAGCCCTTACTTATCCTATGGGTATATAAGGGAAACATTTAAATATAAAACCTTCATATTGTTGATTCACCAGTGGCCTTAACTAAAATTTCCCTATCTTTATCTCTTAGTTTTTTAGAACAATATTATCAACTATGGGCTATCAAAATGAAGTCCTATTTACAAGCTTTTGATTAATGGAATTAGTAAAAAATAATATTGATCTTACTCCACTACTTGAAAATCCAATTCTTGCTCAAATAAAAATCCACAGCGAGAAGAGAGTTAAGAAATACAAGGCAAAAACTTATATAGAATCTTCAATTTTTGAAACAATTTTCATAAAGATTATGGCATGTGAAAATGCAAAAACAACTTGGAATTTGCTCAAAGAGGAGTATGAAGGCAATTATTAAACAAGATTCATGCAAATTCTTAATCTCAAAAGAGAATTTGAGATTAAAAAAATGGAGGAGTCTGAAAATGTCAAAGATTATTGTAGTAAACTTGTGTTCATTGCCAACAAAATTAAATTCAATGGTGAATAATTTCTTGATAAAAGAATTATAAAAAAGATTCTTGTTAGCCTTCTTAAGAAGTTTGAGTCAAAGATTTCCTCGCTTAAGAATTCTATGAGTTTTTCACAAACAACAGTTACTGAATTGATCAATGCTTTGCAAACTGTGGAGCAAAGAAGAGCAATCAGACAAGAAGGAACAATTGAGTAAGCCTTTCTAATAGTGAAGTCATCTATAAAGAAAAAATTCCATAATGTGGTATTTGCAAATAGTTTAATCATGAAGGAAAAAATTGTTGGCGCAAAGGTAAACCATAATGTTTTAACTACAAAAAATTTAGGCATGTACAAAAAGATTATAGGTTTAAATATGAAACAAGATATATGCCACAAGAGGAAGAGTATTTTTTTTTTGAAGTTTGGAGAGAAATGCTCTAAGATAATCATAATTAGAGGTTGGTGAGAAGTGCATCAACAAATAGTGAGAAGTACACCAAAATTATTAATTGAAAAGAAGTGCCCCAACACATAAAATTATCATCTAGAAAGAAGTATTCCAATATATAAAATTGTCTTTTAGAGAGCAGTGCTCTAACCACAATAAAAAAATAAAGAATTATTTTTGAGTCCATGTTTAAATTAAGGGAGGGAATGCTAGAATCTAATGCAAACATGTTGATTCAGTTTGCAAGTGTCTACCTATTATTTTGTTGAGTCAAAGATAGTAACAATTAGGTGTTGATTTTTCTAGTAATTTTTTTGGCAAATTCTCTTTTTAGTTATAGTGAGCCTATAAATAGGTCGCCCATTGTAGTCTTATTTTAGCTTATTGATAGAGTTTAGCATGAAATCCAATCTCTAGTAGGTTGGATTTAGTAGGTTGGATTCACCAGATTCGAACCCGATCTGAAATAGATCGAATCTTGCCATAAACCATCCTAAATATGACATCAGTCCAAGTCTGACCATCTCCTAGCTCATAGAGATTGATAAGATCATCTTTGAGTTCATAAAGATCAGCCATATCGTCTAACCAAGTAGTAGCTCGGATGATCACAAATCAGTAATTAGGAGATTGGCGTTACAAAACCGAGCTCAAAATGATGTGGCCTCGATACAAATGATTTTGAATACAGTTAACATGATCCTCGCTAAGAATCACACTGATACAATACAATTTCATTGCGTACGACATGCGAAGAGCTCAGGATTGGCTAACGAAATCCCGATATTAGAGCTGGCTATCTCCTATCACAGTATAAAAATGCCTCAGGTGCCTACCCAAGTATGCTTTTCATGCTTTACAATTATATTGTTTCATTGCCAAAGCTTTCATAACACTCTCTAACTTGAGTATCGAAGTGGCAGTCATTAAGCTGCCTACCTCACTTTTCTTTGTAGTTTCAAGTAGCTTGAGATTCATTTATTTATATCTAGCTACTCGCATCTGACAACCTAAGGAACCATGACAACATCACTTATTAATAGTTTTTTCTATTCTTCTTTGTTTGCATTTGTTTTTCCAGCATTTGGTATTAGAGCCCTCAATGATCCTATGGGCATATGAGAGAAACATTTAAATCAAAACCTTCAAATCCTTGATTCACTAATGGTCTCAACCAAAATTTCCATATCTTTATCTGTAATCTTTTAGGAGAAAATTATCAAATATGGGCTATCAAAATGAAGTCTTATTTACAAACCTTTGATTTATGGGATTCAGTAGAAAATAATATTGATCCTACTTTACTACCTCAAAATCTAACTCTTGCTCAAATAAAAATCCACAGTTAGGAGAAAGTTAAGAAATACAACGCTTGTCAATATGGGCTATCAAAATAAAGTCCTACTTGCAAACCTTTAATTTATGGAATTTAGTAGAAAATAATATCGATCCTAATCCACTACCTGAAAATCCAACTCTTGCTCAAATAAAAATCCATAGTTAGGAGAGAGCTAAGAAATACAACACAAAAACTTGTATAGAGTCTTTAAATTTTGAAACAATTTTTCATAACAATTATGGCTTGTGAAAATGAAAAAGTAGTTTGGGATTTGCTCAAAAAAGAGTATGAAGGCAATGATCAAACAAGGTTCATGCAAATATTGAATCTCAAAGGAGAATTTGAGATTCAAAAGATAGAGGAGTCTAAAAATGTCAAAGACTGTTATAGTAAGCTCAGGTCTATTGCCAACAAAATCAGATTGCTTGGTAATGAATTTCTTGATAAAAAAATTGTAGAAAAGACTCTTGTTAGGCTCCATGAGAAATATGAGCCAAAGATTTCCTCACTTAAGGATTCAATGAATTTTTCACAAGTAACAGTCATAGAATTGATCAATGCTTTCCAAGCTGTGGAGTAAAGAAGAGTAATTAGACAAGAAGAAATAATCAAGGGAGCCTTTATAGTGGTGAAGTCATATACAAAAAAAAAAAAATCCACAATGTGAAATTTGCCAAAAGGTTTAATAATGAAGAAAAGAACTATTGGCATAAAGGTAAACCATAATGTTTTAATTGCAAAAATTTTGGGTATATGCAAAAAGATTACTGGTTTAAAAATGAAGCAGCAAATATGTCACAAGAGGAAGAGTATCTATTTTAAAGTTTGGAGAAAAGTGTTCCAAAATAATCAGAACTAGAGGTTGGTGAGAAGTGAACCAAAATTACCAACTGGAGAGAAGTGCTCCAACACATAAAATTATTACCTTGAGAGAAGTGCTCCAACATATCAAATTGTCTTCTAAAGAAGTGCTTCAACCGCAATAAAATAACAATAGTAATAAAGAATTATTTTTAAGTCCATGTTTGAATTAATGGAGGGAATGTTGAAATCTAATTCAAACATGAGTTAATTTGGCTTGTTAATATCTCCCTATTTTATTTTTTCCTTTTGTGAGTCAAAGATAGTTACAATTAGGTGTAGATTTTTCAAATAATTTATTGAGAAATATTCTCTTTTTACTTGTAGTGAGCCTATAAATAGGTTACCCATTTTTGTGAATTGAATAAAAAATGGAATGTATTATTTACAATTTTATTTTAGTCTATTAATCATTTCTTCTACTCTTCTTTATTTGCATTTATTTTTCCAACAATTACACAATCTTAGTGGTATCACCATTAACTTTTATAATACAATAATAAGATATTCCAACCATTAAAATTCAAACAAATAGGCAAATTCAACAAGTCATTTTCCACAATAATAATTAGATGGAGTACCTTGCCATATTATTGAAATGAAGCACACATGGCTAGAAATAATTAGTCAACAAAATATGAAGATCTTCTAAAATGCATTTTTGTTGAAAATAACTTCAGAAACTTGTTAAATAAGTTAATGAGAAGAAGAAAAAAAAATAATTGGCGTGATTCTCTAGTGAGTAGACATTAAACGACGCATATAACATCTATAATATTAACGTACCGTCTTTAGCATGATCTGTTTATTTTTTAGTTGCATGAATGTAGCTTAATCAATTATCATTCCACAATTAATCATAATATTTTATTTGAATGGTTTATTATTGTTGCATACATTACGGAGAATATTTTCATATCACAAACAATCCTTTCCACAACCAATTGGGGCATAGAATAACCATCTCGGTATCGACGTCACAAAAAAAAGTTGAATTTAAAGGCAACACAATATACAAGTCCTTTCCATTCCAAACGAATCTAAATCACAATGAAGGCAAATTACAAGTCGTTTTCCAACTTTTAGTTCAATTCTAATTTATTATATATTCAATTTATCCTAATCTCTTTAGTAAGAAAAAAAAATATAAATCAACTTTACCATTAAAACAACAAAATATAGCAAAAATAATATAATGTAAATAATAAATATGCATGATATTTTAATTTTAATTTCTTGGAAATATACATCTAAGTCACATGGTAGATAGGTATATTAGTTTTATAGTGTTGATGCAATGGAATGTTATTTAATATATACTCATAATTTTAATGACCAATTGCTTTACTCTTATTATTGGGAAGAAGAAAAACATCCACATGGTTTAGAAAATAATAGTTTTATGGCCATAGACTAAACTTAGATAATGAATTTAGCTTCACAATTCAATTCCAACTATACCTTGTGTACAAAAATATTACTCTTTGATTTTAGGTAGCCAATTAACCCTAAAGTTAATTGTCCCAAAAACATTATATTTAAACTAAAGATATTGTCGCAAGGGCTTTTGTGGTTGCCGGACGAGTTCTCACCAAAGTGGAAAAAGTGAGGAGTCGCCACTTTAATTTTGAGGGAAATTAAAGAAAACCATTTGTAAAAAGAAATTAAAAACCACTTCGATAACAGAGATTCTAGGTTCGGGGTCCGTATACGGGTGGGGAAGGTGTTAGGCACCCCACCTCGTCCCTCGACGAGGGTAAGCAGATTTAATGTTGTGCTCTTTATAAATTAAAATTGATAATTAGGGGGTGTAATGGCAATGCTAATCCTTTATACGGGCAAAAGGAGTATTTGATATTTCACTATTTAGGGTTGCCCAAGAACACGAGTACATGAGATGACCCTTCAGTGAATAGTTGTTGTGTAATGAATTTTTTGTTGGGGGTTAATTCGCATATTGAAGTCGTGATGTTTTAATTTGGGTTTAAGTTAAGAGAATTCGGGCAAAAAAAACTCTCTCTCGATCTTTTAATGTATTAAGCGGGAGATTTCGATAAGAACTCTCCTTCGATCTCTACACATTTTATTAAGATTTTTGGCCGAGAATTCGGGTAAGAACTCTCCCCCGATCTCTTAGTATATTCTGTTTAAAATTTAAGCGGGAGATTTCGGATAAGAACTCTCCTCCGATCTTCACATTTTTTATTAAAATTTTTGGCAGAGAATTCGGGTAAGAACTCTCCCCTATCTCTTAGTGTACTCTGTTTAAAATTTAAGCGGGAGATTTCGAATAAGAACTCTCCTCCGATCTCCAGATATTTTATTAAGATTTTTGGCCGAGAATTTGGGTAAGAACTCTCCCCCGATCTCTTAGTGTTGAAAACTTTAATTGAGAACTCGGATAAGAACTCTCCCCCGGTCTCTTAGAGTATTCTGTTTAAAATTTAAGCGGGAGATTTCGGATAAGAACTCTCCTCCGATCTCCACATATTTTATTAAGGTTTTGGTCGAGAATTCGGGTAAGAACTCTCCCCTGATCTCTTAGTGTTAAGGATTTTAATTGAGAACTCGGGTAAGAACTCTCCCCCGGTCTCTTTAATTTATTGCGTTTAAACTGAGCTAGGGCAAGAACTCTCCCCCAAACTCTTAATGTGTTGTATTAAAAATTAAATTGAGTTCGGATAAGAACTCTCCCCCGAACTCTTAATGTGTTTATTAGAATGGCATTTAGTAAGAACTTGGAACTAAGGATTTTGGTAAAAGGTCCTTCTTGACCCCTTTTGTGGAAATGAAGTACCGAGGACACAAGAGACCCGTGTATAGCTTTTCCTAGCCTATGAGACCTTATAACTAGATGGTGGATGAAAGACCAAACTCCTTGTCATTCTTCCGCATGATCGCTTTATTAGAACTCTTTGATTAGCAATATCCGATCTCTTTTTGGTCGCTAGTCCGGGATCCGATCTTATCTCGATTCCCAATCTATTATATTATCACCTGGGCTCGTTCCATGGCCTAACCTCATAACTTACTTGTTTGACCTATTCTTGTTTCCAACCTATCCGACCTATGCTACATCTATCTTCCTTTGTCATTTTTGTTTTTTTTTAGATCGAAAACTCTCACGTCGAAATACCCCTGCCTATATTCTTTTGAGTATTTACAAGTTGCCTGTGACTTGAACGTTTACTCTCGAAGGAAATGAAAACTAAATGACGATAAATGGATTTTGCGAATGAAATAAAAGAAGACAAAGAAAATAACTATTGGCCTAGATAATCTATTTTGAGATTTAGTGCGACTGGATATAAAAGAAATTTCAAAAGAAAACTGGAGAAAACAAAAAAGGATGTTCAACAAAATAACAGTTTAGGCGCTTACCTGTGGGAAGTTGGGGAGACAGATGAGCTGACTTCGGAATCTACAAATCTTGTAGAGATGAAAGCTGACGGTTGAAGGACTCGAACTTACCCAAAGTAATGGAAATGGATCAGAACGAAGTTGAACTCTGAAGGTAATGCCATATACTAGAACGATGGGAATGAGGTGATATGAAGATGGTTGTACAGAAACTGAAAATGGAAGTTTCAGGACTTAGAGCTCCTTTTAGTGAAATACTTAAGAAAACTGGTTTCTAAAGTTTCTCAACACTTTGAAAGCTCAGAATGGCAAGTAGTAAGACTGAATCAAATTTCAGAGTCTTTCCACTATAATCACCACCTTCTCCTTTTTTGTCCGTCCCTTCTACAGTATTGCATGCAGGTATTTATAGGGAACGGGTGCCCATAATGAACGGTCAGGATCTTGCTAGGGGGATACAGAGGTTTAGATTCAAAAGGACATAATCTGATGTCTGAGAATTAAAGAGAATCAAAATGGAGGGCCGAGATCCCGTTCAGAATATCCATCCTTTCTCTTCTTAATCCAACGGCTCGGGGTCTTGCCTTACAAAATGGATCCAAAGGCTGGGAATAAAAAGCGCTGAACCTATCGTCTGCTTTTTGATCTGAGGGTTCCGGATCCATCCTTATGATTATGATCAACGGTGGAGCTCGAAATGTACAGGACTGCTTTAACTGTTCTGGCGTCTAGTGGCTAGGTGGGCGTCCTTGCAAATGAGATGTGTGGTGAGGATCTGATCATGCCTGCGATGTTTTCTGACGATGGAGAGAGTTAGTGGAAAGTTCGGACCGGAAGTTACTTAATCCTTCTGCGCTTTCCGATCTCTATAGGTCGCCTTCTGTATTATCATGACCATCCCTTTTTCCGATCTCTATCTCTTACATTGGGTCCCTTTTATTTCCCGATCTCTCTTATCCCGATCTTTCCTCTTTATCTGACTTGCATTGGTCAACGCAATAAATTCTTCAGTTACCGATGCATCCACTTTGGGTTCTGTATGCAATAAATGCCAAGACCCTATATATATGCAGCAATAGGAAATCACCTTCACACTTCACTTTTCCTTTTTCAGTTTATTTTCGATGCACCACTTCCCCAATTCTAGCTTTTCTGGTTATAATTCTAATTGTGATGGCTATTTTGATCTTTTTCTGACTGTTTTCTTCACCCCTCACCTGGAAATTTATGACCCCAGTGATCAGAGACCTATGAGAATGTCATCTAATGATAGTGAGGGAACCAGACTAATTTACCGATCAAGATCGAAAGTGGCGTTCGTGCCTATCTTGAATCGATCTATCGGTACAATCGGTAGACCGATCTTAGATAAAAGGATTACTAATTTCAATCTTAATTCCGGTGACCGCCTCTTGAAGTTCATTTAGCTCCCAACCATATCGGGCATCCCGACTGCAGCTCAGTTCTGGTCAATGACATCGATAATGACTCCGCTCAATATCATGAGAGTCACAGTCACCTTATCTGAGCTGCACATCTATCCAACTTTTGTGGCTGGCTTTCTGATCAAACACATCTTTTGATTCAGCCACAAGACTAGGCTTTGACATAGGCCTGCATTCTGGGCCTCGGAGTAGTCTTAAGCTAGGTAGGATGTAGTACTGATTTTGAGAGATCGCCCAAATGATGTAATCCGATCTTTTGAGATTGCCCAGATGATGTAATCCGATCTTTTGAGATTGCCCAGATGATGTAATCCGATCTTTTGGAAATGAAATGAAATTTTTACTTGAATGTTTTCATTTTGTTATTGCATTGGTTATTTTTCCGATCTCTGATAAGTGTATCCGATCTGATCCCTAGACGAATCGCCATTCGGCGATCAATAGGTTTGGAAATTTATTCAATTTGATTACCTTAGTTAATCGATCTCATTTATCCGATATTTATTATGTTTCTGGAACCTTCTTGCGACGTGTCAAGGAAATGGCCTGGTTCCGCTAACTGATACGCCGCTTAGGACTTCGTGAGCATTTAATGCTAAGACGGGTATAAATAGGGGGGAGGTGACTCATTTGCTCCCTTATGTCATTTCAGAGCTTCCCCTAGCAATTTCAGCATTTCCTCTTATTTTCTAAAGTTTTCAGGCACCGATTACACTCTGGTAAGGATTTTGATCTTTCCTTGGTTAATTTTCTTTTTGTTTTATGAAAATGAGCGGTACCAACGGTTAGAGAGCTGTGAGCCCGCCTTCCGTTCATATCTCGTGGACGTCGGATGAAGTTTAGGTGGTCAGGCCGAGTGGGCAACCTGAACCTACTACGACCTTTGCCTTAGCCCACGGTTGGGCGGCCCAATCAAAACATGCATCTTCTTCAGGAAAAGAAAATCTCCCAGTGGATGAGTTGCCGTCGGTCCTCCAAGAAACCGATCTGCAGTCCATCAGTCAAGAGTACAACCTTCGGACTGACTCCTTCGAGCTTATTAGATGTCATGCCGATCTCTGAGCTGATCATTTCTTTGACGAAACTAGACGACTTCTTTAAAGCCGTTCTGAAGTTCCACCATGTATGTGTAGCCCAAGTGCACCCGAACTCATGGCGGATTCTAGTGGCTTTTAGAGGCTTATGTTGAGCCAAAAAGCTCAAACCTACAGTAAAGGTTTTTGCTGAGTTGCATAGGCTCACTCGTCGAAAGGACGACGAGTACTGGTTCTTCCAAGCCAAGCCGCACTGTGGACTTTTTACCGACTTTCCTTCTTCATTGAAGAATTGGAAAAACCAGTTATTTATATTGAGAAGGCAGATTCCGAACGACTTCGAGGGTATTCCATGGAGTTGGCAGTACCTGGTCCCCTCAGTCCCAAAGAAGATCGCCCTGAATAGAGACGAGGATGCCATGGTAAAGGAATTGAAAGAGCAGGCGATCACCCATAAGTATTCATGCTTAGCTGCGGTTATGGCCGAATTGAAGTGGTGGATGATGCGGCTGATCATCGACGAAGACTACGAGCTTTAGCTCTCTGACCTCTGACCCGGTACAATCCATATCTCTAGCCTCTAAATCTTAGCGAACTCACTGACTTCTTCTTTATGCAGGTATGGCGGGTGGTGACGCTTCTAAAGAGAGTCGCAAGCGAAAAAGGGAGGTCTCCCAAAAGGTACGGGAGATGAAGGAGGCTACTACTATTGTTACTGCTGCTCAGACACCACATCGAGATTTAGTAGAAATACCGAGCTCCCCTCCTCGACCTCAAGAGTAGTCGGTCTCTGAAATAGAGGTCGCCGTTTCTCCACCTCGGCAGATTGAATGTCCGCCTCCTCCGATCTCTTCCAATGTGGAAGGGGAGTCTTCTGGCCCTACTGTTAGGACGCTCTCCCAGGGAGCTCAACTCCTCATTCAATCACTAGAAAGGAACCGTTCCACCTGAGGGAATCCCGGTCTGGCCAAAGTCATGGGCTCCTCCATCTGCTTCCAAGAAAATCGGAACAGATTGGCAGAGGAGAGTATCGATGATATTTTAACTCAAACAACGAGTTTGGGCTTGGAGGCTATTGCAAATCAACATGTGATCAGAGAGAAAGCCCACGCCTTAAGGAGGGAGATTCTTAAGGCGGTCCAGCATGCCTCAGCTGCAAAGGCTCAACTCTCCACTGCCAATGATTATATCGTCCAGCTGGAAGATCGGGTGAAACATTGTGAAGAGAGGATAGCTGAGGTGGAGCAGGAACTTGAAGTCTCCCAGGCTGGTCAATCTGTCGATCTCGCTCATTTTGCTGAAGAGCTTCGGGCGAAGGAGGAGGAGCTCTAGGCCAAGGAGGAGGAGAGTACTACAAAAGATGCTGGGGCATATGTGAACGCCCATAACGACCTCTTGGCCGAATGGAAGAAGCGTTATCCTAAGGAGGACTTCTCCTGGATGGATAAGCTCATCCCGGAGGTCGAAGAGGAGAGCGATGAGGAGCCCGAGGGAGAGAGAGGGGATGAGAGAACCGATAATATGCCCGGGGAGCAGGTCGCGGGAGATCCTCCTGTCCAATGACTTATACATTTTTATTTTGAAATGAATTGAAGTTTTTTTGTTCAATTTCTTGATGAGATCGGAAAGCATCCAAACCAAATTATCTGAGTACTTAATTAATTGAATGTAGTTTAACATTAAACCTGAGATCGACTATTAACCAAAAGATAAGAGATCGAAAAAACACTACACGCGAACATGAGATCGGACTGAGTCATGATCGAATAGCGGATGAAACTTTAAAATATTAGAATTGCAGAGATTTGACATTGACTTTAAACTTTTAAGATCGAAACCATTATTAGATCGGATAGAAACCTTAATTTTATTTTAAGGAATATCTGGGGCATTCAAGCGAGAAGTCCGATCACAACATTAGCCAAATGAAGTTTTGCAATATTTGTACAGAGAGATCGGAGAATATCAGTAGGTAAGATTGGATAGTACGGAGACCCAGTGTTGACTCGAACTCATCTGATAAAGACCAAGAGATCGAAAAACAATCTAACTTGAGCGTGAGGTCGATTTGTTCCAGGGATGAGCATTCGGTAAGTTCGGAAAAGCTACCTTATGATCCGGACATCGATAGAGAATGGATAATAAAGTTTCAATTTTAAAAGTTCCTTGACTTCGGAGGTCGGCCAAAATATGGTGTCTACAGATATGTAAAAATAGGGTTTAGAATTATCAAAACATGAAAGAGACTTCATTGTTAAGTTTGGACATTGAAAAATCTTTGGGTAGATGGTTACATGAAAATTGATGTAGGAGTTTATTGATTGCCATGTGGAAATGTGAGGAGGTAATGCCATATGTTAGCTAAAGAGGCATCGCGTATTGTGTATGTGGATCCATATGTCAGAGTGTGCATAACTTAGCTTTATTGCTCTCTTTATGCGCTATTGGCATTTGTGTTTTCGTTGGGGTTTGGAGGATACCATTGGTTTTATCGCAATGAGGGGAGGTTATTGCCACTATATACTTGTCAGATTTGTGATAGGATAGGAACACCAATTATGAGAGTTGACAATGATGAAAGAGGAGTTTTTAATCTCGGTTATTAGGCTATGTTAATCTTGTTTGAAACAACATGCATAATCCTATCATATATAGATAATCATGATAGAGAGATAAACTTAACCCTACCTGTCACACATGCAATAAATATATCTAGAGAGGTGCTCAACTCAACCCTTTATCCAACACAATAATTATAAGTGGGGAGCTGAACACAACCCATATGAACATATCCCACATTATGTGAAAAAATAATAAATATTTAACACTCTAATGTTACTTACTAGAGAAACTAAAAGTTAAAAATATTTAATACATGCAATCAACATAAAATAAAAAGTAAAAAGGAATGTAGGGAGACTAGTGCTACTATGCTAATCTTTACTTGTCATGTGAAAAAAAAAAATTATGGGTGAGCCTTTGACTCAAAGTGTATAATATTGAATACTAAATATAACATTTATAACTAATCTAAAGTAATTGCAATCATATTAATGGAAATATATAAGCATTATAACACATCATATCATGGCCCAAGTCAATGGGCTATGACTAGCATTAGGACTTGGGTTACTATAAAGCTCTTAAAACTTGTAGTAAGCATGCATCTAAGCTCATAAGGAAGGTCCAAACCCCAAGAAATCAAATGAACAGAGTTTGGCAATAAAATTAAACATCCAACGAGGAGTCAAACTCACCCGACCTACAAATAAATATTCATATTAGTTTTGTGTATATAGTGTTCTGTGTCAACACATGATGACAACATAACACAATAAATAAGTATTTAATAATTATGCAACTATCTCCCAATTAATATGTAATGATATACATACAATTAATGATGTTGAGCATGCCAATTTATATAAATACTACTAATGTCGTGCCAGAATATTTCTTGTCTACTCACAAACATGATGATCAAACTACTTCTCATTACTTGGGATGTGAGGAAGAAGAGAATTTGTTCTAGTCACCTATAATAATATATAACAAACACATTAAAACTAGAAGGAAAAGGACTCCAAGGAATCCAAAGAAAAGCCTCAAGACCTACTAGAAATTTGGTAGTTTTTCTCCTAAAACTAAGACATTTTCCCTATTTCAGATAAAGCAAACGATATATATATATATATATATATATATATATATATATATATACAAAACTCCCATCCAAGGCCTACAAAATATATTTAATTCTACCATTCTCTAGTACCAAGCACAAGAATCTTATTGTATCTAATATCCAAAATCCTCTAAGCAACAATCAAATTTAATCCATAATTGTCCTTAACAATACATAATGATCTACATTCAATTTATAATTAACATTTGCATGCTATTATAACACATACACAATAACAAAAACACCAAGAAATAACTAGCTCTATTATGTCAAGACTAGAAACTAGCATTAGAGACTACAAATGTGAGATAAAACTTTGTGGATGCGATCAACATGTCCCAAAACATAAGAATTGTCTTTCATTTCAGGATGGTCCTTCAAATTTCCTACGCTTTAGGGACCATGCATATGGTCGTTGATGGAGTTTTGCCAATATGAAGACATTTCCTATATGACCAAAAGCTATTGACGCTAGACATCTATTCCATTTGCCCAAATTTCACTCTAATCTTTAGAAATCGGCTAGTTTAATGTCAACCTTCCATGGTAGTTCTCGATTGTCCATGATTGTTCTCTATTGTTTGACTTCTGAAACAAGCAGGTCAATTCTAAATGAATAATGGAGTGCAAGGACCATGATAGTGGTTTCTGATTGTCCATTCACGTCACCAATGATTTCAATTAGTTGTTTTGCCTTAAAACACCTAAAAAATGGTGGTGGCTGGTGACAACAATCTAGTGTTTTTGAACGCCTTAGGCCATATGCCACAATTTGGAAAACAAAACTTTGCATATAAAGAGCTTGGCGTTGTGCTATTGAGATTGTCGCAAATTGGCACTAAGTTGGCAAGAATCACACTCAAAAAGTAGTAGCACTGATTTTCCATCTCTTCACAATTCTAGCCGAATTCTGTAATTTTTGCAACATCTAAGGGCTGGTTAAGTTTTGGTGATGGTTGGAACACTCGCCGATAATAGGGTGGTTAGAGAAGAAAGTGGCATAGAGTGTTTCTCTCTCTTTAAATCTGCCAACCACTAATTTTCTTTCTACTTTCCCTTTAGAAAAGGCCAAAATACCCAAACTAAAATATTTTTAAATTAGTGCATATACTAAAAAGAATTATGGAATTCATGTAAAATACTTAAAGACTTGAATATTAAATAAAAGTATAGATTGGACATTGAACATCATATAATAAAATAAAAAATTTTAAAAAGCATTTATAATTTAAAAAAAATTATAATTTGAAAAAAAAAAAGCAAATGCATTGAAAATAAAAATATGGGATATTAAATTAATAAGACAAAAACCTATCAAAATCTTTTCCAATGTGTTTTCCACCATTATTCAAGGTGTCAATTGAGCATGCTTAAAATAATAATCTAAAGCTTGGAGCATGCTCAAAATAATAACCTTGACCTTTTTATATGTAAGAGTTCCAATAATTCATTGACCTTTTTATATATAAGAGTTCCAATAATTCAAGCACTGAAAAAAAAAAAATCTTGTTATTCAATTAAGCATATGAGCACAAAGTCAAAACTTATTATTATCAAACTAAAGCTATTAATTTCAAATTCAATTAGAAATTTGTGTGAGTTGATATATATATATATATATATAGCTTTTGTAAATCTTTAGCATGTGAAAGACATATGTAGGAGTACTATAGGAGGAGCTTTCCATTGTACTTCAACAAGGCACAAAGGAGAGGGGAAAAAAAAAAGATTCCATTTTCCATGGGGACAAACTGCCTAAACATTGATGTTGGTTGAGCACGTGCATGCATGGGCAAGTTAGCTCAATTATAATTTTGGTATGTCCTTATCCATAATTTGGACAACAACAGTATGTTATGATGCTATCAATGGAATATCTTATGGACCACAACCAAACGACAATGTGGGCTAACCCTTTTGCTTTCAATTTAAAATGACCACAAATTTAATAAGATCAATTCGACTGTCATATAATCTTACACAAAATTATTGATCCACTTGAGCTTAATCTAATGAATTTAAATTTGATTAGAAAAATATTAAATTTTATTTTAAATATTTTTTAAAATAATATTTTAAGTAACTTGACTTGAAATGATTTGTGAGGGTCAATGAGGATGAATATAAGAGCAGGGTAAAGGGGTCCAGGAATTAATCATCTAACATTGAAAAGAAAAGAAAAGAAAAGTAAAGGGTATTAATAAGAACGTAGCTTTTTCAATTAATTGCATAATATATTTTTAGGCTTGGTGATAACAAGATTAAGGGACAAATTTTGAGTCTAAATAGATTAAAGCAGGCAAAATTACACAATTAAATTGAAGCATTACAAACAATGAATTATAAATTTTTTTATTGTGATTCAATGAAAAATTCAAATCAATCCATAATTCATC
The DNA here is from genome assembly GCF_030052815.1 of Hevea brasiliensis. Taxonomy (NCBI): domain Eukaryota; kingdom Viridiplantae; phylum Streptophyta; class Magnoliopsida; order Malpighiales; family Euphorbiaceae; genus Hevea; species Hevea brasiliensis. The sequence continues at coordinate 78,078,527 of NC_079506.1, read as the reverse complement.
CAAAAATAATGAGATTTGAAATTATCCGAATCTATTTAATTTGGTTTGACTCTAAATCCAATTGTTTTAATTATAGTTTGATAAAAATTAATTAAAAATATTTTTTTAAAAAATTAGTTTCTCAAATAATTTTTAATAAAATAATTGAAAAATAAAAAAAAATTAACAATCTGAATTGAGCATATCCCAAACCAATTAATTGAGCCCACATGACAACAAAAACATGTTATTCCAACCACCCATTTGAATACCTTCCCCTCATAACATGTGGTATATAATGGGCACCCCTCTCTCTCTTTTTGGGACCCTACTTCTTCTCATTAAATTATCACTTTACAGGCACATTTGATAGGTCCTTAGTCATAGTCAAACATTTTACACAAAAGAAATAGTACTAGGCTAGGCCAGTGATCCAATGTTAAAAATATGTGTATGTACTGTAAAAAAAGTTCAGTAATGATTCAATCCATTTACAGGCATGCAATCAGTTAAAAAAAAAAAGATGCTTTAATTATTCAATATTTAAAGTTTAATTTTTGTGCATTAACTGTGAAATTAGAGGTGATAAAAGCATCAAGTGGATTTAAATTCAATTATCTAAATTTAAATTATTTTGAATTAAAAGTAATCTTTTGTGACACAAGAGGATAATTATGTGTGATAACATTAAAATAAGCACATCCACCAAAAAAAAATCAAGTCTTATCGCAGTTTAGTTATTTTATCCAATTTTTTTTAATACTGACAGAATCAGTCAAAAGAATGAGAGCCAAGAAGCACTTTTTAAGTATCAAAATGCATGTTTTATCTTTGGCAAGAGTTGGCATTTTGCTTGAAATTGCAAATTTCAAAAACATGATGCTAATCCTCATGCTAAGGTCACCGAATAGCTATTTTATGGCGATGATTATAGATGTTAACATGATAAAAGTTATAGAAGGATAATGGGTAAACTTTGATGCTAGTAGGCATGTCTGTAATGACAAAAATTATTTCAAGATGTATATTCCCTATGAGCAATTAAAGACCATAACCCTTTGTGACTCTCATACAACTTAAATATCAGGAAGTGGAGAGGTGGAATTAAAATTTACCTTTGGTAGGGTTAGGGGTGTGCAGTTTTCGGTTTAAACCGAAAAACCGAACCGAACCGATTAATTCGGTTCAATCGGTTTGGTTTTAAAATTTAATCGGTTCGGTTCGGTTTATAATTTTGATAATTTCAGATTAATCGGTTCGGTTATTTTCATAAAAAAATAAAAAAAACCGAACCGAACCGAAATTATTAATATATATAGGAAATAAAAAAAATCGAACTAAATTAAATCGAATCGAATTGAATCGAACCGAAATCAAAGAAAACCGAACCGAACCTTAAGATTTTTGAGTTTTGATTTCTAATTTTTTTTGTTTTTATGTTTTTATTATTTAGATTTAATGTTAAAAATATGAAATTTTATAAATTTCGGTTTGATCGGTTTAAAACCGAACCGAACCGATATTTATTGATTCGATTCGGTCCGATTTTCTCTTATCAATCGGTTCGATTTTTAAAATTTTTTATTTTTGATTTTTAGTTTTATCGGTTCGGTTCGGTTCAAAACCGAACCGACCGTTTGCACACCCTTGGGTAGGGTGTTGACTTTGAAAGATGTGCTTACACTCTTTCCCTGAGAAAGAAAATCTAACGTCAAGTTTTTTTTTTTTTCTTTTTTTGAGTGTTTAATTTTTTTTTTCATTTCCATAAATTGGGGAATCTGTTTGTTTCCTATGACTAAAATAATCATCATTTTTCTTTTAAACTAAGGAATCAAAATACAAAAATGGGCATTATTATTTTGTTAAGGGCTAAATGTTCAATTTTATCCTTTTACTTATTTGGATGTTTCAATTAATTAATAGTTCATATTATTAATTAAAATAGAAGTATAAAGAAAATAATATTTTCATATATTTAATCAAAATTAAAAATTATAATTATAATTATAATAATTAAAAAATATATTATTCTTATATTTTCATTTACTTAATAAAAATAAAAATAATAAAATTAAAATATTATAATAAAAATTATAAAAATATAATTTTTATATTTTCATATAAATTATTGAAACTAAAATTTATAATTATAAATAATTAATACTTAATGAGAATAAAACTAGTAAAAACAAGAATTTTATATCTTTCATATAAATTATTAAAATAAAAAATTGTGATTAAAATTGCTTTTAATTATTTAAATTGAAAAAAATATAAAAATACTAATTTTATATTTTCCAGCTTTTTAATTAAATTTAAAAATTAAAATATAAAATATTTATACTTTCATATAATTAATTAAAATTAAAAAGTAAAATATTAAAAAAGTAATTTTAGGTTTATTTTCATTAAGCATCTACTTTCATTATTTCCTCTTGTTTTTTCTTTGTATTTTTATTTTTCTATATGTACTTCTGATAACTATCAGATTTGTGCCCTTTTAGAATGTATTTTGGGAATTTGTTCTCGAATCTATTCTTATTGATAGATGTTGAGTTTATTGGTCTCCTTTTTAGTTTGAGTTATTATATTTTGTCTCAATTTTTATGGTGGTCCCTCCTTTTGTGAGAGTTTAGTATTAGTTTTTCAAATAAAAATACGATCATCCATTTTATTTGGTTAGAGATTTTAGAATTTAATTTGCAAACGTGAATCTTCTATCAATGAAACCTAATAATGCGGCTTGTTACGCATCATGACTTAAACTCATCTATGCACGTCTTATGTAATAAGTTCTTGAAAAAATAATATTATTTTATCATTCGAATCAAACAAATGACCGATGACTACTCAAATGATTTATATCTTTTATTAAGATTATCTTGAAGCAGGAAGGTCCAATATTACCTATGTTGGAAAACAAGAAGAGAAGTATTGGATAAAATGTCTATTTTATACATTGATGCAAAGATGTTGAAGACAGCAACAAAATTAAGGTCCTGCCAATTCATTGGAACTTTATGTTAAAACCTTAATAATAAAAAATTGAAAATGGCATTCTTTGGAATTTAAGAAGGCTTGGAATAGCTGCCAACTAGAAATTAATGTTTTTCTCCTCCCTTGTGACAATTATATGCTTTATAAATGAAAATGATACTATGGAATATACCCTTTAGATTCTATCAATTTTTTTTTTCAAATTCTCCACCTAGAAAATTTCTTTACTTGTTGAAAATTTTCTAATGTTTATTTAATTTTTTTTAAAAAAATTTGATTACATTACTAATTTTATTATATTTAATTTAATTTTTTATTTTATTTAAAATTAAACTTTAACTAAACGTTTTGTCCACATATTATATATATTATTTATTATTTTATTTTAGTAATATAAATTAATATATGTTTTTATATTTTATATTTTTATAATCATATTATAAAATTATGTTAATGATAAAATTTTTAATTTATTATAATTTTATTTCAAATGATAATAAATAAATAAATAAATAAATAAATAAATAAATTGATTAATTAATTGATTAATAAAATTTTTTTTAATTAATTGGCATATCCTAATAAAAAGATAAATAAAATAAAAAATATATGTACAACGTAATGATTTTTAAAAAATCATTATTAAATTTTTTACACTTTAAACATAAAAATTGATTTTAAAAATAAATTTTCAAATTTTATAAATAATTGTTTATATATATATTAATATAAATTTTATAAAATAATTTACCAATTTTCTAATATAATTGAAAAATTAATTAAAAAATAATTAATTTTAGATATATATAATATGATGAGTGGAGTTTTATAATGTTTAAAGCCACACTTAACAATTTTAAAATTTTTTTAAAAAATAGTAAATAAAATTTTAGATAATTATTATTTTAATATCTAATATGAGATTTTAATAATTAAATTTAAAAATATTTAAATAAAAAATAATGCTTAATATGATAAATTAATTTTTATATTAAAAATATAAAAAATTAAGTCATCTCTTTAAGTGAGATGGCACACTAAAGTCTTTGAAATAATTTTAATAATTTTATAATTTTGAAAAAAAAAATAAAAAAATAGAAAAAAGAAAGTGCAATTTTCTTTTCAATATTTTTAGTAAAAGAGGAGAGTTTTAAAACTAAAAATAAAAAAAAATCTCAAATTTCCCAAAAACAAATTGTAACTTTTTCTTGAAATTTATTTCAAAATTTTAAATTATTAGTATAAATTGATAAGATCAGTAGACCCTCCCATTTGATATGATCTATGCCTCTATTTTCACTGAATGATGTGGCAACAAGTTACCAATCATGAATGCCATTAAGCATCCACAAATGGGACTATAATCTAGTGAGAGAAAGAGCTTAGGAAAAAAGAAAAAATTTGAAGAATGAATGGATGAATGATATCCATAATTCCATGTGCCTCCCCTCTTCAATACCCACACCTTCCTCTCCTCCATCAAATTCCACATTCCCTCTCCTCCTCAATTATAACTCATAATCCACTTTCTAGGGTTTTGAGAATTTGCATCACCAAACCAAAAGCTGATCACATTCAGATTATACACATATACCCATATATATGTTTATATACATGAGAGAGAGAATCTTGTTCGCTTTTCTTTTTATCAGAGAATATAAAGACTCAAACTTTCCCTCTGATTCTGATCCATTGGCTTCTCTTTTGACTTGAAAACTCTCCTCCCAAGATTTGTAGAGAGAGAAAGTTGAGTTTTATAGAGAGAAACTGGGTATTGGTTAATATTTGTTGTTTTTATATGTGGAGATAATTTTATAGAGATACATAGAGAAAAAGAGAGATGTTGGCAATGGAGAAAGATTTTGATTCCAAGCTAAGGATTCAGAGCAGCAATAACTCTTCTTCATCTTCTTCTTCCTCTTCTTCTACTTCCTCTAATAATAATAACATTGGGAATGTTCAGAGATCTAAGAGCTTTGCATTCAGGGCTCCTCAGGAGAATTTCAGTATTCAGGATTTTGAGCTTGGCAAGATCTACGGTGTTGGTTCTTATTCAAAGGTTTGATTTTTCCCCCCTTAATATTTTCATTAGTTTTATTTTCCCTGGTTGATTTCTATTGGTTTCTGTTATGTGGGTTGTTAGCTTCTTTTGTTTTTATTGTAGATTGGTGGGTTGTATTTGTTTGGTGATATTTGTGATTAACTATTGTTTCTTTGATTCATAAACCTATATGTGCAATATAATTTACTAAATACCATCTTATAAATATAATCCCTTTTTCTTATATTTTTTAATGAGTAATAGCGTTTTATACGATAAAAGAGTATTCTGCAATGAATTCATTGGACGGCCATTAATATATGTTGAAGGCTTGTATTTTTATTGAACAACATATAGATATAATTTCGATTTTTAAGAAGATGTGTTGGGTCTGGCTTCATTTTAAGGGCAGGATGGTTTGATGAATTTGGAGCAATATAAGGGTGTGTAGAGATAAGGAATTTGAGTATTTATTTATTTATTGGTTCTGAAAATGTTGAGGCAAGATGAACAAATGGAATTTTGAATCTTAACTTTGATGTTGATTCTGCATTTAATAAATAAAACAAAATTTATCTTCTATCAGGTTCTTTTGGGTGCGCATATTGATATAATCTATCCATTGTCTATCTATATTTTCATCTTTTCTTTGCAGCCAATGAAACATTACCTTAAATGATCTAGTATGTGGATTTTGGCAGGACTAAGAGTTAGGACCTTCTAATTGGAAAGTTAGTTGGTTTAGTATCTTTTAATGACTATTGACTAACAACAGAAGAAGGATTGTAAAGTACTGATTAGGAAAGAATCTGTCTTTTTACCTTTTCATGTGAAATAATCCTAAGTTATAAATCTTTGTATACAGAGTGAAATTATATACCTCGGCAATCCCTTTCTTTTTTGTCACTTGATGGTTTTTTGATAATGGTGTTCAGCTGTGTTACTTATTGCTATAAGATATATGCACATATTGCTTTGGTTTCAGTATGGATGTGTTGGATGCTCAGAAATAGCAGAAATAATAGGTTCTTTGCATGGAAAATGGTTTTAAGCATGTGACATCATTAGCTTCCTACTCTCATCAGGTTTACTCTTTCTTTATATCATGTTTGAGGAGCAAGCAGTTTTATAATGTTCTGGACTTTATTTTCACCCTTCTCTCTTTTAAGTTTTTGTTTACACAAATGTATCTGTAGTGAATTTCCGGCTTCTGTTAAATGGAATCCATTACACTTTTTTTTGCTAGAAGTCCTTTTTTTTTTTTTTTTTTTTTTTAAGTGGAGGTTTGCTTGTGCCTATGATTGTTGGCCTTTGAGTTTCCTGTCAGTGATGACTTACTCTAGTATCATATTACATCTGTCAGGTAGTGAGGGCAAAGAAGAAGGATACTGGAGTGGTATATGCCTTGAAGATCATGGACAAGAAATTCATTACCAAAGAAAATAAAACAGCTTATGTGAAGTTGGAACGCATTGTTCTTGATCAATTGGATCATCCAGGAATTGTGAGACTATTTTTTACTTTTCAGGATACATTTTCACTGTGTAGGTATCCTTGGTAAAGCTCTTTCCAAATTTCCATGTGCTTGATTTTGTTCAGTCCTTTCTTTTAGAACCAACAATGAGTGTTATTGGTTTATTTTGTTTGGTTTATCATATGAAGTTTGTCTCTTTGAATATATCTTGCAGACATGGCACTTGAATCCTGTGAAGGTGGAGAGCTTTTTGACCAAATAACCAGAGTAAGCTAATATAAGAAATTCTTGGCAGCATTTAATTTCATTGTGGGACAAAACTTCTAATTTTTCTTGGCAGTTGGCTGCACCAAAGTGAAAGCAATTTATGTGTAAGGCAATTTACAAAACCACATAAAAAAAAATGTCAAAAACTGCCTACTATTCAGAAATTCAAAATTCCTAAACCAATTATTAGTATGAGCAGAGGAAGCTTTTTCCTCTTCCTCAAACGCTATCCTGGTGTGTTCCTTCCATCCAGCTATTAGCAACATTTATGTGAAGCATGGAAGCTGAAAGCTTAAATTTTGAATTATGTCGTCCGAATAGGTGCATAAGATGATAAATTTCAGCACGCATTCTTGAATCATTTGGTAACTGTACATTGTTTTAAATATATCTAGATTATAGCACTGGCTTTTTGTCTACAATATGACTTTAACTACGTCAAGTTGCATTTGAAATGTATTCCCCATTTGAGATGCACAACATTTGAAAAGCTGAATGTTTATAACTTTGAAATCTGTTTTTATTCGATCAGTATATGGTGCATTTTGCTTCCTTTTTTATTGCATTTTAGAAATTATGTGGATAATTTGGATGTGTGCAGAAAGGCCGTTTATCGGAGGATGAAGCTCGCTTCTATGCTGCAGAAGTTGTGGATGCTCTTGAATACATACATAATATGGGATTAATACATCGAGATATCAAGGTAACTTCCTGTCATGCTTGGACTTTTGGGTTGGTATCTGAAAAATGCTGAAAGGTTTGTAAATTGCAGCCAGAGAACTTACTGCTTACAGGGGATGGACATATTAAAATTGCTGATTTTGGGAGTGTGAAGCCAATGCAGGACAGCCGCATAACTGTTCTTCCTAATGCAGCCTCAGGTAATGCTAGAATTTTGTCATCTATAAACTGTTTGACTGTGTTTTTGAGATTTGGATTAAGTATGTTTTTGAGACTTGGATTAAGTATGCATTTGTTGATGCTTTGCCCAGATGATAAAGCTTGCACATTTGTGGGCACTGCTGCGTATGTCCCTCCAGAAGTCCTCAACTCTTCTCCTGCAACATTTGGGTAATGTGACTTTCCTTAAATGAGCCAAGCATGCTAATTATGCTAAAAGATGATTATAGCTGGAATAATGTTTTGGGAGCAGTAGGCTTTTGATGTGTTTTGTGCTAGGGATAATTAATAGGTGGTACTTATTGTAGCTTCTCAATTAGCTTTGCTCTTAATCATTTGTTGCTTATGTAGTTTTGCCTTTTTGACCAAATTCAAACAGAAATGACCTCTGGGCACTTGGCTGCACCTTGTACCAGATGCTTTCAGGAACTTCTCCTTTCAAAGATGCAAGTGAATGGCTTATATTTCAAAGAATTATAGCCCGGGATTTAAGATTTCCTAACTACTTTTCAGAAGAAGCTAGAAACATTATTGATCGGTTATTGGTAGGCTACGAAGTTCTCACATTAGACTTTGTTTTGAGCATGCATTTTTTTTTTCTACATTATCTACTCTTCTAATTATTTTTTATTGTTTTGTAACTTATGTTCTTCTACATCTATGCATAAAATGAATGCCTATATCCATGTATATGCATGATACATTCTTTATGATGAAAATTGTCTGAAAATGAGTAAAAATGTACAATTACTCAATCATATGGTGGATATGATCTAAAGGACAGGGACCTCATAGACATGGGCTGTGATTGTGATTAAAAAGCATGTGATTGCAAACTATATTTTTGGTTGATGCTGTGTACAATGTCATTATCTCCTTTTATGTGTTACCATGCAGCATGGGTGCTAATTTTGAATTTAACAAGGCACTTAACTAGTTGACAACAGCCAGGTTTTTTCATGGTGCTCCAGTCTTGTTTTAACAAGATATTAATTAATACTACACATGTTATGATCAATGTTCCACGGATGTTATAAATTATGCATCTCTTCTTTTGCTCTTTCTTATTTTACTTTTTTACCCAAGTATTTATGACAAGTGATTAGGCAATTCCTTTATGAATTATGAAGTTTGTAATTACAGCCTATGTTTGCCATGTAATAATATTGTAGGATATAGATCCCAGCAGAAGACCAGGTGCTGGACATGATGGTTATGCTTCACTCAAAATGCATCCTTTCTTTAAGGGAGTTAACTGGAAGAATATTAGAGGGGAAACTCCTCCGAAGCTCGCTTTGGAGCAAGTGGTATAACTTCGATTGTGTTTTGAAGTATCTTTAGTTTTCCTTTGTATTTTTCCTTCTCTCCGTTATGATACTGAGATCTTATGGTTTCTGGCTTTATTCTTTTTCTAGGCACAGTCTGGTGAGGGTGAGCATGATAATGATTCTTCATGGAACCCTACACATATTGGGGATGGTTCAATAAGACAGAATGATGGGAATGTTGGAACTTCATCTGCTGAAGCATCTGGTTCTGTAACTAGACTTGCGTCTATTGACTCCTTTGATTCTAAATGGTATTGGCTCAACACCCTTTTCATTGGTCCATCATTTGCTTTAGTCTGTTGTTTTTTGTTTTTGTCTCAACAAGAGACTTTGTGATTCTTTACATGGAAAATCTTTTGGCTTTCAACCTGGTGAGATAAATTAGCCTTTAATTTTCTTGTTGCCTTCCAATTCTTTGTAGTCAAAAAAACCTATGTAGAAAATATTCCTTGACTTGGTTGGTATCTACCCAATCTGTTGGAACTGATGTTTAATAGATTTCTTTGCAACTACCTATATTGTACATTTAAAGCAATTTAAGGAAGACTTGCTCTTTTAAACCTATGTGAAGCATATGGCTTTGACAAACTGGAGTGGAATTGAAGATTTGTTTTTTTTTTTTTTTTCACTGTTTATAAATATATAATGGGATTCCACTGTAAATTATTTTAATTCACAGGAGAAGTCATTATTAATGAATATTGTTTCTGGAGTCTTAAATTAGTGGCATTTGCACAACTCTTGGGCTAGATACAATATCTAACCCATTGGTTATGAATTCTATCAGGCAACAATTTTTGGATCCAGGGGAATCTGTTCTTATGATCTCAATGGTGAAAAAATTACAGAAATTGACAAGCAAGAAAGTGCAGCTCATTCTCACTAACAAGCCAAAATTGATTTATGTGGATCCTTCAAAGTTAGTGGTAAAAGGAAATATAATTTGGTCTGACAATTCTAATGACCTGAGTGTGCAGGTTATAAGTCCTTCAAATTTCAAGATCTGTACGGTACGCATTTATTTGTCCTATCATTTCCCACAATCCTTTAGTTTTCCTTCTTGAAAATTACTGAAAGGTTCCATGCCATGCTTATGAAACTCTTGGCCTGGGAACAATTTTAAAAATGAATAAATACAACCATGCTATGCTTGTTCCTTTTCTTTTTTTTTGAACTCTATATAGCTTGATTGAAAACAGAACCAGTATATCTCTCTCCCTCTTCTTCTTCTTCTTCGTTTTTTTTTTTTTTTTTTTGTGCATTTTCATACTTCTGATTCATAGCTGTAAACTGGTTCAGCCCAAGAAGGTAATGTCATTTGAGGATGCAAAACAAAGGGCATGGCAGTGGAAAAAGGCGATCGAGAGTCTTCAAAACCGGTGAAAAATCTCTCTGGTTTTGACAAGACATTCTTGAATGTTTCAAAATTGTAGAAGAATATGGGGATTTCTTGCAACAGTTGACATCCCTGAGGATTATTTATTTTGTGAAAGAGATTAAAGATGTTCATTCCACTTTGTTCAACATCTTCAAGGTGCATTGATACTGCCTCAAGTTCTCCTGCCTGTTTGCTTAGAACTGAGATGGTGATGAGTCTCGTTGCCCATTTATGCTTTGTAAGAAATGAATGTACAATGTTTCTCCCTATTTAAGGGTTTGTAGGGGGCTAGGGTTCAGAACTTGTTTATTGTATTTAACATTACAACACATCAATGAAAATTTTCTTTCATCTTTTACCTCTTATTATATCATCTTATTATTTTTCTTACCAATTGACATAGATTTGCTTGGAATATATCTGAATTTAGCATCAAACTTTTAGCATTTTTTAATGCTGTCCTTGAACTCTCAATGTCTGCAATCGAGTTCTTCAATTTTCATTTTTGATTGATAGAATCCTTCCATCATTGATACTGTAAATTTGCTGCTTTCAGATTTTGCCACGTGGCCAATGATTGGGGTCCATTGACAGAAATGGAATGATATAAGCAATAATATTTAATAGTCTTTTGCGTGAATTATTTTTTATATTTTATTTTAATAACATAATTTAATATTTATTTTTTTATATTTTTAAAATTATATTAAGAATTAGTAAATGTTAAAAATTTTAATTAATTATGTTAAATGTGATTTAAATTTGTATTGAACTTTTGAACAATTATATATGGCTATCAAATTAAATTAAATTTTTATTCTTTAAATGATTATTAATTTTTTTTAATATTTCTTTATAAGAATAATGTAACGAAATAATATTTTATATTTTTAATAACAACTGATATAATTTTATATTTGATGTAAAATATATACTATTTAATTTTAAATTTTGAAATAAGTGGATTAATAAATTATTTTTATTATTTTTAATAATTATATTAAGTTAATTCTTTTAATATGCTACTTGGCAATATATATATATGATTATTAATTATTTTTCTCTAAATATTTTTTTATATGGATGTAACACTATAATATTTTATTTTTTCAATAACAAATATGCAATTTTGTATTTGACAAATGATAGAAAAGATATATATCATTTAATTTTAAATTTTGAAATAAGTTGATTAATAAATTATTTTTTTATTTTTTAAATTATATAAATTTAATTCTTTTAATATTCCACATGGCGATTTTTGTAAAAACCAAATGTCTTATTTTCATGAGCCATCATTTAACCATATGGTGATTATGTCTTATTTATGTGAGGTATTTTTTAACACTTACCTTTCTCTCTTTCTCTCTAACACACAGGCGCGCGCGCGCACACACATACACACACACACACACATATATATATATATATATATATATATATATATATATATATATATATATAACCTGTAAGTTGCATGTTTTAGACACTTTGGTTGTTCATGTCAATTAAACTGGATCCTTTCTGTGTGGAGTTGCATGGAGAATCTCTAATGGAAAATGGATTAGTGTGACTTCTGAGAGAAAGGTTTGCCACTAGTAGGGATCGGTCTGTTCAATTTGAAAAATTGAAAAAGTGAATAAATTGAAACTTTTAGCAGATCAAAACAAACTGAATCAAATAAGAGAGAAAATCAAATAAACCGAATTTAATAAATTGAAAATTTAGCATACTAAACTAAATTGAACCAAATTAAGTAGAAAATCGAATAAAATTGGTTGATTTATCGATTTGTGCTTCATCTCCCGTTTTTAATTTATATTTTATTTTAGATTCTTTTTAGACCTAATTTCAGTTATATTTCTTATTTTTAACTCTAATTTGAGACGTAAAAATAATTAATTAAAAAAAATAAACTATTCTTTCAGTTTATTTAAATTGATTTTTTCTTAAAAAATCAAACCAACCTGAATTACTGAAAAAACCAAATCAAATTCTTGAATTAAAGTAATCCAATTGATTTTTTTCAATTTGACTCGAATTTTGCTAACTAGCAACCACTCGTCGACAGGCCCACGTTCGAAAGGTTCCCTCTACTGGAAGCTTAGGGTAGCTCTTGTTTGCCAGTTCATGTCATCTCAAATTATGTTAATGTTGATCTATAAGGAAGTTGCTGATTGTAAGTCTTTTTTTCAATCGAGCTGAAAATAACTAATGTGACAAAGAATGCTACCATTTATCCACAATTTCTTTTTACCAGCTTATTACATTACCTAATGTGGCTTTATGGTATTGATATCAATATACACATAAATAGATTATTTTAAGAAAGGAATTGGCAAAGTGGAATCGTGCCAATTGAGGGTGATTTTGAAATATATTTTGTTTTTGAGGTTATTATGGTAAAAGAGGTTTCTTGGATGGTACTTTTGGAAATGTTTGTTGTTTATGGTGAGAAATCTTTCCTCCTCTAAACGATATCGTGTCATAGGAATTTTTTTTTTTTTTTTGCTAGTATATAGATCTTTGTATGCCATACTCCCTCCACTTACGTTATCCTAGAAAAATGGTGTCCTTTCAACCCAAGAATTGCCCTTTTTGCCTTCCAAACTCAAGCAATTTTTTCCTTGAAGATATGTACTTTTTTTTTTTCTTCAAATTCCATTAAGCAAGTGGATTTTCCTTTAAGCATATGGATTTTCCTTCAATCATATGCATTTTTTTATGCTTAAATTTCCTTCAAGTATATGTAACTTTTATTCTTCAATAATTTAAGCACATTTATCCCACGAAAACCATGCTGCATTGCCCCAGGAATTGTGTTCGTTAGCTTCCAAATTCAAATAATTTCTTCTTTCAACCTGTAACGCCCTCACTTTAGATAGTCCGTACACTCTACTGTTCCCGTGACTAATGTCTGTTCCGACAGCTAGAATATCTAGAACTATATTTAAACTAGAATGAGGAGTCATAAATAACTCAAATAATGATAAGAAAAATTAGGAAAAAATTTAAGCAATGAAATGCACTAAGGTTAAGTGAGCCGTAGCACTAGCGATAGGTAACTCTAACGGGAAGCTACTATGAAGATAGTTAGCGACCCTAGACCCGAGGAAAGTTTTGTGAAATAATTTTTGGGACTCCAGTGAAGAGTTATTGAGACTTTGATGGTAATAGAATGCCAAGAAAATGTTAAGAAAATTTTTTAAATCGATACAGACAATTTTAGCTCAATAAGCAAAACGAAGGGCATTTTGGTCATTTCACCTTCAGAGATGATTTTTGACCAATTTATCCATTTAAGTAAGTGAGGTATATGACATAAAATGTGAATAAATATTAATAAAAAATTAATTAAAAATAAGTAAAAGAGAGAATAAAGAAAAATAAAACAAATAAAATTTAAAATTCAATTATGACATAATGCATGATGTCATTAAAACCTCTCCCACTAATCACAATTAAACAAATCTATTATAAGAGATAAACTAGAGATAAATAATCAAAAATTTCCCTCATCTTCTTCTACCTCCCTCACTTGGCTGAAACTCACTTGTGAGTTTTCCACCATTGTTGTTCATGAAAGCTTGAAATTTCCTTGACCTTCTACCATAAAACTCATAAATCCCTTCATAAAAAATTGTTATCTCACCTTGTTAAATTGTTTGGCTGCCAAGAAACAAAGAGGAAGTGAAGAACTGGAACCCTAGAATTTTATTTCAAGAGGTTAGTGCCACTTCTCTCTCTCTCTCTCTCTCTCTCTCCTTATATTCATGTTAGGATATTAAATTAAGCTGGGAATTGTGGAAAATGAAGAAAAATATGCATGTTAGGGTACCCCTTGATTTTTAGCAGCCATGGTAGGAGAAAGAATTAGGGTCTTTAATTCAATTTAAACTTGAGTTCTAGTTTAATTATGAGCATAAATATGAAGCATGAAGTGAATTGCATGTGTTATGTGCAATTGAAAATTTGTGGTTAGGGTTTTAAACCCAAAAATTAGGGTTTTGTGGAATTGATGATGGATTTATGTTCTAATGGTTAATTAGTGACCATTTGATAAAGTTTGACCATAAAATAAAGTTTATTGTGGCATTGGATTGTGAATTAGTATGCTGCCCTCTTGTGCCAGAAATCCTGGACTTAAGTCCAGTGTGTTTGGGCAGCAATAACTTGACTTGTATAACTTCAATTGGTGCAAGGTTAATTGGAGGTGAAACTAGGGATATAATGCCATATTTTTTTTATGAAGGAACCCTGCCCAGAAAACCAACTTAAGTTGACCTAAAATTTGCCTAAATCTGGGAAACCAAAATTCTGGACCTGGAAAATGACCAAATGAACAGTGTTTGTTCAATTGGCCATAACTCTGTGCAGAGAGGTCCAAATGATCTGATTTTTAAACCCATGAAAAGCTTAGACAATGTAGAACAACTTTCATGGAGAACAGAAACCCAAATTCTGACCATAACCAATTCAAAGTGTTAGCCAAAATTAAGACACTAAAACTGCCAGAACCAAATTCTGCCTAGAAAATCTGGAAATGGACCAATCTGGCCAGTTATGGTAAAAATACCATAACTTGAGCTACAAAACTCCAAATGGAGTGATTCAAAAAGAGAATTAAAGAAGACACATTAAAGAACAACTTTGATGAAGAAAGTTTAGCCAAATTCTCAATGTAGATTAGTCCAATGGAACAGTAAATCTAACGAATCAAATATGAAAATTTGAAATAACTTTCAATAAGCTTTGAATTGAAATTGGCAACCAATGCCAACAAATGTAAAACCCAAAATGTGGTATATTAGTGCAATTAGAACTTGTCTATCTATTAATTATGAAAAAGTCAATATTTTTTCATGAATAGTAAGGTGAATAGTAACCACCAAATCTCAAATGCAAAGAATTAAATAATTAACTTTGTAACATGCCCTAATATGCCTAGTATGATTGGTTTGGATAAATTGGCATACCAATAGGGTTCCGATAGCAGTACTACGTATGGCTTCGTGCCATTCTGCGATTTATGGCATATAGTGCTATTTTGTGATATTATGGCTTTTGGCCATTTTGATACTTTAATATACTTGGCTTTGTGCTTGATGACTATTATGGCTTATTAGCCGTTCTGTTGTACACCTAACAGACACTTTGTGATTGATTGTGTGACGGCCCGAGATACTCGGTATCCAGTGCCAGTTTACCCATTTTTCCAGTCTAGTCACTGATATACATTACTTGGGCAACGAAAATAAGACTTAATAATTTATAATCAAATAATGAACATAAAAAGTACTAAATTAATAATTTTATAAATATTTACCAAAAAATTTCAGTCTGCATGAAATATCAGCTTAATTTCTTACATTTAATTATTTTAGTTTATTTTTATTTTATATTAGCACCACTAAGTTGTATTGCTTAGCGCGTCGCTTTTTGTCGCGCGTAGGTACTGGAGATACTGATAGAGAGCCTAGCAGACCTTAGACTAGGTGAGAGTCCAAATTCTGCATTGAGTCAGGTGTCACCTCCACTACAGTGCATTTTGGGTAGGACACTAGGCTACATCATGTATTTTGTATTTTATGTTAAATATTTATTTTGTTATATAAATTATGAAACCATGTAATTATTTGTAATTATGTACATTAATGACATTTAGTATTTCATTTATGAATGAGTACCAATTTTATTTGTTTTGTATGAATGAAAATTGTGAAATTGAGACAAATGATCTAAAATATTGGAATTATGAAAAATTTATGCTTTTGAGATTATATTGTTGAAAATTTTAACAGGCGGAAAATCGTCAAAATTACTAATAAATTAGGAGAAACTTTGTCAGTTTCTCCGACAAAATAATTAGACCTAGTTTAATAAAATAAAATGTGATTAATTGGAATGAAATAAGATTAATTAAGGCACCAAGTGTGGCACGCTTTGCTCGGCTACACTGTAGACGAGTAAGGGGTGTCACACAACCATATGTACTTTTTATGTCAAGCAATTTCTCCTCCAAGCATATGCACTTTTTATACCAAGCAATTTCCTTTCCAAGTGTAATTGTAAGAAAAATTTTTTTTTCCCATAGTATATACATCTTTGCTTGTTATACTCTCTTCACTTATGCTATCTCAAAAAAAAAATATCGTTTTAACCCAAAAATTCTCTTTTTGCCATCCAAACTTAAGCAATTTTTTCTTTCAAATACTTATACTTTTTGTGTTTAAATGATTCTCTTCAAGCACACTTGCATACACATGAACTAGCTAATTTAGGGACTTGGCATCTTTTCTCTAAAAGTTTGAAGATTTTTCTATGCTTTTGTACCATGGTCTTCAAGCAAACTATTTCAAGATTTTTCAATGCTTTTGTATGGTAGACTTGGTATCTCTACATTTTCATTTACACTTTTGGAATGTTTGTAGTTGTAAAATTTAGTTATCTTTTAAACTATATCCGTTCGCTTTTTCTTCCATTAGTTTAAATTATTTTCACATTATATAATTTTATACTATGTCATTTTTAATGTAGTTGTTCCATATATTTTGAAGAATGTAGTTATTTTTATACTCATATAAATTATTTCTATTTACACTTCTATATATTTTTAAGTATGTAATTTTTATTTTGAAATATCTTTATGCTATGCAATTTTATATATTTTGAAGGATGCAATTTTTATTTTTGAAGGATCTATATAGTATGTAATTATCTTTTATACTCATAAATTTTTTCCATTTACACTTCTATATAATTTTGAAGCATATAATTTTTATTTTTGAATGATCTTTACGTTATCTAATTATCTTTTATACTTATATAAACTATAATATGTTATTTGTAGTGTAGTTGCAGGAAATTTTTTTTCCCCAACAATATGGATCTCTATAATGCTATACTCTCTTTTGTTATGTTATCCACAAAAATGATATCGTTTTGTCCTACAAAATTGTTGTTTTGGGTTTTGTCACTTGCTTAAATGTTATGTTTTGGTCTTTTGTTTTCAAACTCATGCAATTTTATTCTTGAAGCATATGTATTTTTTGTTCTTCAATAATTCTCTTCAAGCTTACTTTTATACATGTGAAGTAGGCAATTTGATCATCATCTTCAAGCACACTTCCATACCGTGAGCTAGCCAACTATCTAAGTTGGCATCTTTTTTGGAAAAGTTTGAAAATTCTTTTGTGCTTTGGTAACATTTTCTTCAACCATCTTTTCTTTGTGAACTATATATCATTTTTTCTTTAAGCATGTATTTTTTCAAGCATATTCTCTTGTCTTGCACTTCTATATATTTTTGAAGCATGTAATTTTTATTTTTGAAGTATCTTTATACTATGTAATATTATAGTGTATTTGTTCTATATACTTTTTAAACAAATAATTTTTATTTTTGAAGGATCTTTACACAATGTAATTTTACACTTTGTCATTTTTTGTGTATTTGTTCTATATATTTTTAAAGAATGAAAAGTACATTATGTAATTTTTTGAAGTATGTAATGTTTATTTTTCAAGCATTTTTATATTATGTGATTTTATATATTTTTAAACCATGTAACTTTTATTTTTGATCATTTTTATACACATGATTTATACTATGTTATTTTTAGTGTAGTCATTATTGTTGCTTAGCATGCTTCTATGATTGAGATAAGGGATCTTCTTCTACTTTTCTACTTCCTCAAATGGTTTTGCTTCCCTTTGATTTGATGGCTAATAGTGAATTTACTATTGGTTTCCACTTGCATATATATTGAGAATGAGCATCTCTTCAAGCATGCTTTTACTACAATAATTATTGGGAAAGGATAGTACAGGGATGGGTGTGGGTACCCGTACCTCTTTTATACTTGCAAGGATATGTATGGTTATTATACTACTTTTCTACCATTTTTCATGCAAAAAATTCTTTTGCCTTCCTTTCCTCTTCTCCCTCTTCTACTTAAATTCATCTATAATGGTCTCTTTCTATCCATTTTCTTTTCTTTTTCTTCCTTGGACCATTTTTAATTTGTGTTTGGATTTTATTTTCCTTGGTGCATGATGTTTACGGATGATATTGTTCTGATAGATGAGACACGAGAAAGAGTCAATAGAAAGCTAGAACTTTGGCGTACTCTAGAGTTAAAGGGTTTTAAGTTAAGTAGAACGAAGACAGAATACATGCATTGTAAGTTCAGTGAAGGCCAAACTGGTGATAGGGAAGGAGTTAGTTTGAATGGAGTGGTACTGTGCTAAAGTAATCACTTTAAATATCTAGGCTTAGTCCTTCAAGTAGATGGGGGATGTGAGGAGGATGTTAGTCATAGGATTAAAGCCGGATGGTTGAAGTGGAAACGTGCCACGGGAGTTTTATGTGATCATAAGATTCCCAATAAGTTGAAAGAAAAATTTTACCGTACAACCATACGACCGACTATGTTATATGGTAGTAAGTGTTGGGCACTGAAAGAGTCGTATGCATCTAAGATAAGAGTTACAGAGATGAGAATGTTAAGGTGGATGAGTGGCCATACTAGACTAGATAAACTGAAAGGTAGGAGTGGTGCCAATTGAAGATAAGTTGAGAGAAGGGAGATTGAGGTGGTTTGGTCATGTGAAGCGTAGACATACGGAGGCTCTAGTTAGACAAGTAGAGCACATTAGGTTAGAGGATAGAAAGAAAAAAAAAGGTAGACCTAAATTGACTTGGAGGAGAATAGTACAACATGACCTAAAAGCATTACACATTTCTGAGGATTTAACCCAAAATCGTTTAGAGTGGAGAAAGCGAATCCATATAGCCGACTCCAAATTTTTGGGATAAAGGCTTAGTTGAGTTGAGTTGAGTTGAGTTGAGTTGAGTTGAGTTGCAATTGATACATGTATGCTAGTGGGCCTGGATAAATGAATGTGGGTTTCAAGTGATTTTAGATAGGCAGGCTACTATAAGATTGAGTGGAATGTTAGAGAAGGCTTACAATAAATTAAGATTGTAGACACCATATTTTAATCAGTCAATAAATTCTTCATTTATCAAAAACAACAATTGAAGTTTAATTAACATGCAATTGGTTGATTTTATAAGTTGTGACGAAGTTTTAATGTTAATCAATTTCATGTACTCACGAATTTCAATTTTTTTAATCGAGGTCCAATCTCAATAATATAGTTTTTAATTGTCCAAGTTTTAATTGAAGTCCGATCTTAGGATTGCTCGAACTCAATAATACTGGTTTTAAACTGTTTCGTTTTAATTGATGTTCGATCTTAAGATTACCAGACAATCAAGCTCAATCCTATATACTTGTTTAAGTTTTAGTTTTAATCGAAGTTTGAGTGCTGATTATCTGATCTCCAAGCTTAACCTCATTCTTGTTTGAGTTTCAGTTGGTTTTAATTCAAGTTTGATTTCCTGGTTTAAGTTCAATTTCCGTATGTAAATTACCCGATCTTAATAATATTTTGCTTTAATTTTGTTGCAAGCTTTACTTTAAAGTTAAAGCTTGATCTTAAGATTATTTGATCTCAATAAAGTTCAATTTCACATTTCATTTGTTTCAATTGAAGTTCGATTTTGTTTTAAGTTTTGGTCTATTTATGCTGTCGATCCGATCTCAATAAAGCTCTATCATGTTCAAACAAGTTTAAACTGACTCGTCTTATGACTATCCGATCTCAGTTAAAATATAAAGGTTGGAAATTGTAAAGTGTTAAAAGATCTATCTTAAAGAAGAGAGACGTTTTATTCAACCTTTCAAAAATTTACAAAAGTTAATCAGCGGGTAGGTTTTCCCCAGCCCGAGCTTTAGAAACATTTATACTATCCTCCTCCCGCTCGCTCTCACCCCTACCCTCAACACTTAGGGTGAGCTTCTCAAGCTAAGAAAAGTCTTCTTGAGGGTAGCAATTGAGTAGCTCAGCTAGGAGATCGTCATGAGCTTGCACATAGGCGTCGACTTCTTTTTCGATGGCTTCATTCTCCTTCACTTTTAGCTCCTTGGAGAACTTAGCCAAATTAATAGCCCGGTCGCCTTGGCATCCTTTAGCTCCGTCCTTAGCTGTGCCACGAGCCCCTCAGAAGACCGCAGCTGTTGCTTGAGTTCTTGCACCCAAGTATTGGCAGTAAAGAGTTGGGTCTTGTAAGTTAAGGCCTCATGGATCGCCCTCGACATCTCCCTCCTCAAGAAATTAACCTTCTCCTTAACCATGTGCTTGGTGGCAACCGCCTCCAAGCTTCGACTCATGGATTGGTAGAGGAGATCTTCAATGCTTTCGGAGGCCATCCGGGTTTGGTCTTTTGGCAACCATATAGTAGCACTGGTGACACAAGTAAAATCAATGTTCCCCCTCACGATGCAATTTCTCTCTAGAGAACTCAGTAAAATTTGAGCGCCTCAGGAGAGTGGTAATCCAGATGAGGCCGCTTGCCTAGAAGAGCCACCTTCAGGAGTTATAGAGATCGGCGATTGAAGCGTGGGTAGACCTGGAGTGAGAGCCGATCTCACATTAGCTGTTTCATTTTAAGCTAGGGCTGGGGAGCTTGTTCCTTCCACTCGAGCTTGTTTTTGGTGTTCCAGTTCAGCCTTGGCAGCAACAGCAACGACTCTTTTTTCTCGAGGACTTTCTTGGCAAGCTCTATTTTCCTTTTCTGAGCTACCTTGTCAACATTGCCTCTCGCTATATTTGCACACAAAAAGAAAGTTAGTGAGATCGTATTAATCATAGGACTTGGGTGTAACACCCCTATTTGCATAGCCTGGTATATTTTACTGTTTCAGTGACCGGAGTCAGTCTGGATAATTAAGGGGATTAGAACCATATCTAAGACAACTAAATAAGCTATAAACACAAATAATTAGTAATTGCCAATTAGTTAAGTATAAATAAGAAAAATAGAACATAAGAAGTTAAACGAGCCGAGAGTCACAGCGATGGGTGACCTTCTCGGGAAGGACTGCGAAGTCATTTTAAACTCAAATTTCGAACCGTAAAATGTGACGCTGCGGTCCTTAGGACCCTTATGAACACAGTGAAAAAGAGAAAATCACGAAAAGGAACTGTTAAGCCAGTCAAATAATTAGGTCAGGGAACCGGAAGAAATATTGGATTATTTGCAAACAGGGTTGAATCGGCGAGGGGCAATTTGGTCAATTGACCCCGAGAGCTGACTCCTGACCTAACTATCAAATAAAATCAGAGAAAAGAAAACTTTGGGATCGAGAATTAAATTAAAAAACTAATAGAAAAAAAAATAAAAAAAAGAGAAAATGAAAAAGTTAAAAAGGTGTAGGGATATGACATCATGCATGACATCATGCATGATGCCATAAATCCCATAATTTATAAATTAATTAAAATGAATTGTGGTCTTTCATAAGACATAAAAAAAGAAGGAAAAAAAAAAAATCAATTGGTCTTCTCTCCTAAAGTTGTCGCCTCCCATCCTTCTCTCTCCCTCACCTTTGCAAACCTCCATTAAAGCTTGCTTCAAGCTTTGAAACCACCATTAAACCTCAAATCCTTCCATACTTGCTTCACAAAAACTTGTTCTAGTCACTTGGGAAGGAGCTTGACAACAAAAAGAAAAAGAAAGGAAGAAGTTTTAAAGAAAAAAGAAATTCTACATAAAATGTTAGTAATCAAATTTGATAATTTGAGTTTGATTCTTATATTTCTAACTTATTGTGCTTGTAAATAAGCTTAAAATGGAAAGAAAATTTGTTGAGGGATTATATAGAATTTTGGACAACTAGGGTTTGGTTGGACAAAGTATAAATTTGTTTGAGCTAAACATGTTAGGAAGCTTAATTGAGTTAAGGGAGCATGTTTGTAAGTGTTTAATTAGCTAAATGCAACAAATGACATGAATTAGGGTTTAGAGACAAAAAATGTGAAGAAGTGCTAAATGATGTCTTTGACATAGTTTAAGGAAAGAAATGGTCATTTGTGACCTAATTAAGTGTGGTAGAAGTGTTTAAATCAAAGCCAAATTCGGATTGGGTATGAAGCATGACCAAAAGTCAACTTTGAGGGATCAAAAATGAAATTTTATAAGTCCAATTGATATGGGACCAATTGGGAATGAAAATAGGCACTAAATGACACAATTTTCATTTAGAAAGCATGCCCAAAAAGTGACTAAAACCTAGCGAACAAATTAACCAAAGTTGAAAAATTGCAGGCTGCTCTGTATAAACTGACCAAATGAACAGTATTTGTTCATTTAGTCAAAACTTGAGCTAGGCAGGTCAAAATGACCTGAAATTTTAGCAGTGGTTAGATGAGATATAGACCTAAAACTTTTATGAAGAACACCAACTCAAATTATTCCATTAACCCAATCAAATTATTGAGCAAAGTTGAGTCACTGAATCTACAGAACTGCAAATTTGCCATATGAACAGTAAAGTTTCAATGGCTATAACTCTCTCTAGAAAACTCCGATTTAAGAGATTCTTGAACCGATGGAAATCTAAGACACAGTAGAACATTTCATATGAAGAAAATTAGACCAAATTATGGACTTAACTTGATCAAATTGCTGAAAATCTGCGGAACTAAATTCTGCAGCATGAACAATAATTGTATTTTGGCTATAACTTGAGCTACAAAACTCCAATTGGAGTGATTCAAAAAGGAGAATAAACTTAAGACAATAGGGAACATTTTCTATGAAGAAAGTTTTGCCAAATTCCAACAGAAAAGTAACTAATGGAATAGTGCAACCTTAGACACCAAAACTGAAAATTTATCAAATTTGCCTAAAAGATTTAGAATTTGAATAAACAACCAAAACCAACAAATTTAGTGACCAAAATGTGGTATGTGGGTGAAGTTGGAGTTCCCATACCTATTAAGCCTTAGAAAGTCAACAATTTGACTTGAATAGTGTAGTAAATAGTAACTCAAAACACAAAAATTTCAAGAACGTCAAGTTTAGCACGTTAGAGCTAGATAAAAGTGAAGTTAAATTTATTTTTGGATTTACGCTAAGTTATGGTACTGAAACACTGTAAAATTGTGCATTTCAGTTGAAAAGAATACCGGGAAAGGACCCGAGGAACCAAGTCAAGGCCAAGAGGCGACTAGTTTGAGGTTTTTGCACAACATCACTATGCTTTAAAATTTATTGATTAAGTGAATGAAATATGCATTTTACTTTTGCTTTGAATTGTTGAAAGTATTGTGACTCTATTTATGATGTTTTGATTTAAATTGTGAAAGTTATTGTGTATATTTGAAATGATAATGTTTAGCAAATTGTTAAGATAAGTTTTGAAACCACAGTGTCATGACCATATATTTGAACACCTCACTAGCACGACTAGTGGGGGTAATTAGTTTCAAATTTTGATTCCTTCTCTCGAGAAGTGTTGAGGTGTGCCAGTAGAAGAGGATGTGAATGGATATCCATATATTTGAGCTAGCTAGCCTTGTGATGTGATTTCTCTTTAGCCTCTGGCTATTGAGATTCTATTTGTTTTGAATGGCATGATCTAACTGTGGGTTTTATGAAATGTGATTTGATACTTCAAAATGAAATTGATTGGGATTAAAATCTCATAATGCATGATTTGTATTTAATTCTCATGTTCAGTCAAATTTTTGAATAAATGTGATTTAAGTTCTGCATAAAGATTATTTTAGTATGTTGTGCACCGCTGAGTCCTAGTACTCAGCGATAGCTTTTATTGCTGTCGCAGATATAGAGACTAGAGGAGTAGCAAACTGAGCTGCTAAGGATTGAGGATTTATCAGCTTGAAGTTATCGGGTATAATTTATACCCTAATTGTAAATATTTCTTTTGATGTATGTATTGCATATAAATGTATGGACATGTAAATGGGCCTTGAGCAGCTTGTACAAAATTTGTATGAAGTTTGTAATAAAGTTTAGTTTGTATTTCTTTTGATGTAAAATTTATAAGGATGTATATAAATTGTTTTGTCTCTAATGAAATATGAGTGGAACTATTTTATTTAATTTGAATGAAATGTATTGCTAGTATTTTGAGGATTATTGAATTTTGAACTTGAGAAATTGATTGAAATGATTATGGACTTGTTGAAATGGATTGAGTTTGATTGTGAAATTGAAGTAGTTATTGAGAAAACATTTTTAGAAGTGCTTTTTACAGGTATTTGAAGAACTGGTTTCTCAAAATACAAATAGAACTCTGTCAAAATTTTTATAAAATTTGCGAAAAAATAAATGGACAAAAAATATTAACTAGATTTACTTTTAATCATATGTTTTAAATACCTATTAGAAAATGCTCACCACTTGTCAAAAGTAAGAAAATTGTTTAAAATCCCTTGTAGGGTATTTAATAAGTTATCGGTAGGTGAAGTTCGGTAGTTCATTAGGTATTCTACGGGATCATGTTATGCCTTACAGAGGGGTAAGGTGTGACATTGGGACAAGGGGTTTTACCCTTTTCGGGCCCAAGATCAAAGAGTTGGAACGGAACGCTTTCCTACGCGATCACATTCATAAGCCACCACTTCACCTCGGCCAAGATTACATCTGAGCATAGGTAACGATGAGTGTTCACCTAGCTCTTCAGCTCAGTGACTATTGCCTTTTCGTTCTCATTAAGAATGATCTTTTCTTGGGGGCCTTACAGCCAGGTAATTCCAACTCCATGGAATACCCTCGAAGCCATGGGGATCTCAGCTCCATAGAATGAAGAATTAATCTTTCCAGTTCTTTAAAGAGGAGGGAATTTTGGCAAAGAGCTCACAGTTTAGCTTCATCTGGAAGAACCAATACTCGTCGTTCTTCCATTGGGCTAGGCGATATAGTTCGGCAAAAACCTTGACCATGGGCTCTAGGCCTTTGGCTCGGTACAAACCCCAGAATGCGACTAGAGTTCACCACGAGTTCAGGTGCAGTTGAGCCACGCAGACGCTTGTGGTACTTTAAAATGTCCTCGTAGAATAGCTCCAAGAAAAACCGCAGCCCAACCTTTAATTGTTCCTCATAAACCATTATCTGATCCATCTCCTTAAAAAAGTGATTAGCCCAAAGATCCTCGTGACTTCAGATGATCTTGAATGTGTCGATGGAGAGATTGAACTCTTGGCTTATTTGATTTACCTCATAAGTTTAGAGAAACAAAGGGAGTTCATCCACTAGGAGAGATTCTTTCCGAAGATTCAAAGCCTGTTCTTGGCTAGGTCCACTGGGCTGATTAGAGATCGGCCCAGTTTGCACTTCATTTTGGCCTCTGGTTCCCACTTCCCCTTCGTCGGAGGTCCAAGAAACATTCTTCAATGATGGGCTAGCCGTCCTCTCACTGTCGTTACCACTCATTTTTATGCAAAGGAAGAAAAAAATGTAATTGTGTGATTAAAACTCTTAATTAAATACTTTAATTAGTCATGGGCCTAATTATGGGCCTTGAAACCAAGCCCACAAACAAGCCCAAAAGCTATGCGCATGGTTGGATGCACCAAACAATGCGCACCAATGGTGTTCATCTTCATGCCGCCACCTATCCTTTTGCAACCAGTAATGAATCAATCATCTCATGATCAAATCACACAATTAAATCATATAATCAACAATCTAAATGGCAAATATAGTGGCTCTGATACCAATTGAAGGAGCGGAAGCATGAAAAACATAAGTTTAGATCATTATATTCAAAATT
Organism: Hevea brasiliensis; assembly: GCF_030052815.1. Lineage (NCBI taxonomy): Eukaryota > Viridiplantae > Streptophyta > Magnoliopsida > Malpighiales > Euphorbiaceae > Hevea > Hevea brasiliensis. The sequence goes on along the minus strand of NC_079506.1, from coordinate 78,052,513 downwards.
TTTCTTCTAGGGTCTCATGCATCATGCAAGATTCATTATTTATCTATTTGATTTCAATGTTAAACAGCATATTAAAACACTTTTAATATGTTTTTAGATCTACATTTGCCATTTAAGATTTTAAAATTAACAGATTAATTCTTTAGAACCCTATATTAAATCAAGAACATGTGCACTAACCTTTTGATGCACTGTAGTTGTGTTTGGCACCTTTGGAATGCACCTAGAATACCAGATGTTGTTCCTCTAGCTTGTCTACACTAAGATCACCAATGGCAGCCCCTTGAATAGCTTCTCAAGCCTTTCCAATCAATTAGAAATTCAGGTTTTGCCTTTAGAGACATTATAGATGTATATAAGACACTAGAAATGATTTCTAGCAATTTTAATTCAAGAGAATGTTGGCAATTCTCTTTGAATTGATGAGAGATAAAGAAGAAGAGAGGGGAGAGCTTTTTTGGGTGGCGGCACAAAAGAAAGAATGGCAGATTATTCTTTTGCTCTTTCATCCTTTCCGTTATATAGCTAGGTCCCCACTTAAAACCCTTGCCACATGTCATCTTTTGATTGGCTCTTAGTTAATTGACCCAATCACATTATGCCAAGTGTCAAACTTAGATTTAATCTTGACTTTGATAATCTTACATGATTAAAAGACAAATGGCAAGCTTATGTATAGTGTCATGTGTCACCATCTCATGGTACCATATGTCACCCTGTGAAATGATCAAAATACCCTTGTGTCTTAATTTTGAGTTATCAATCCAAAATAATTATTTCTCTTCTTCTAATTAATTTATATCAAATATAAATAAATTAATTAATCTCTATTAATTAATTTCTCATAATTAAATTTATATTTAAACACTTTAAATATAAATTTAATTTATACTATACATCCTATAATCTAGATTTACTTTCAAGCTATGCTAGGGACTTTACAATCTAATTGCAAACCAAACCTATTTAATTAATCAATTAAACTCTTTAAATAATTAATTAAATCACATTTAACTTGGTGATTACTTGTGTATGTGTGTGACTCACTAGGCTCATCATTAATTAGCAATGAGATATGATATCAACTCTTAATATCATCAGAACTCTTTCTTACCATAAATGATTTCTCTAAATTATTTTATGCATCTCATAGACCATGGTTAACACCTAGCATAGCATGCCATGGCCACCCAATCAGTAATAAGGTTTACTTTAAATGAACCTATAATCATATGTTACCATGCACTAGAATCTCTCTGTTATAAAATCCCAATTCGAGCTGGAGTCATGGTTTATGTCAAAGCCTATTTGCTATGAATATTATGTTCTCTTTTAATTCCAGTTCTTGATTAAAAAGATATTCGCATCAGAAACTTTTTTCTGATTAAATCTATCTGTCCTGGCCAGGAACTTGAAACATTAAGAATAATTAAATGAACATAGGATTTTATCCCTATTTACTTAGGGTAACAGATTCCATCTTGATCATCACCTACCTCCATATATAACTAGTAGGAGCCAACATATACCCATATACCCATACACAGTACAAGTGTGAAAACAGTATCAAACTCAAACCACCTATATACAAGGTAACTGTGCTATCTCAGGTCTAAAGATTATATGCACTGATATGACTTATGACAATGCATTGACAAGAGTAAACTCTATGTGCTTGTCATAAGTATCACTGGTTCGGCCTACTTATTATGCATAAGTGCCTATAATATTTGTTATATGGCATGAGACTCACCATTCTATCTTATTTATATCTCATATAAATACATTGGGAACAAACATGAATACAATCTTTCTAGATAAGTCATGTCCTTTGTAAAGTATCCTCGATTGTGAACCAATTTATGATACTTTATACGAGAAATACTTTCACTCATATTCTTAACAACTTAAGAATAGAATTTCTAATAAAATATCAATGGACCTTTTCTATTACACATAAATATATTATGTAAACAGAGAAGTGAAAATGCCTTTTTATTAATAAAACATGTACAAGATACATACTAAATGATATACTCTAGGACATACTACTAATAAGCAAATCTGGTAGTTTGGAAATGGTCTTCATGGCATTTATATTTCTTTAGTATGAAGGGAGATTGGAAATAATGTATACGTAGTCATTCACAATTATATTTAGAGATAATAATAAGAAATAGTGCATTTCTGTCATTTTATAGTTTAGAAATAATAATAGGAGTTCTGAAACAAAGCTGCCTGTTTGATGAAATTGCTACTTTGATACTTTTAACAATTTTCTTACTTCCTCTAAATGATAGTCATCTTTGAAAATTAGCAAATCTATTTCACAAAGTCTTTAACCTTACAACAATTTCTTAAGGTATGGAGTTCAGGAGAGACTCTTTTCTTTGAACCCCTCCCCTTTTATATTTATGAAACAAGCAATTTTTCTTTTAAGGTTCTGGGAGAGTTTTTCCTTAACCCTTAATTAAGCATTTTACCAAGTATATGTTTTATGTCCAAGGGAGAGTCATTCCTTAAAATTTTTTTATATCTTTTTAAATGCATTCCAATAGTATACGTTCATAGGAGAGTTCTTCCATGAATCCCAAAATTTTACGTCAAGCTTTTTATAATCGAGATTCAAAGAAGAGTCCTCCTTAGAACCCTTAACTTCCTTAAAATTTTATTTATTTCTTTAAACATAAGGGAGGGTCTTTCCTTGGGTTGTTTTATTCCCATATTCTAATTAAGGGAGAGTCCTTCCTTAAATTCAAAGTTGTTAGATTCATAGGTAGATAAATTTCCATAAGCAACATCTCCATAGGTGACCAAATTACAAATATATTCAAAACTTAAATTGAACCAGTATGAGAAAAGAATGGCAGTTGACTATGTCGATTATGAGACTTTAATTCATTAACTGAGAGTCCTCATTAATGAATAAAACTCTCTAGGCTTTAATTAATACATTCTCTTTGAATTGGGGTTCTAATTAAAAGGAATGAAAGTCTAAACTCATATTAATTCAATTTTATAGAATAGTCACTTAATGCGCTACACCCTTGATTGTTTGGACACCAACGATGAGATTAGTAATGAATAAGCTGAGAGTCCTTCTTATTCGCTATAAATCTCTAGGAACCAAATGATACCTCTTCATAATTAGAGTCCTAATTTTGTGGAGGGAGGAATTTAACAAATTAATAATTATAGTCAAAATTCACTTCAAGGTCACCCCATTTACCTTTTGTTCCTGGGGCTTACTCTAAATGGTGAGACATTAAATGATCCTATGTCAAAAATGGTGATCAACATTATAATTTAAACTCCAGTTAAATTATTAGCGTTGAATTATAAATAGCACATCCTTAAATCCACTTACCCTAGTTGAGGGACGATATGAGGTGCCTAACATCTTTCCCAAGCGTATGTGAACCCCAAATCCTGAATCTCTGTTTTAGAAGTGATAAAAATTATTTTTCTAAATTTTTTTGCACAATAAATAGTTTTCTTTAATTTCTCTTAAAATTAAAGTGGTGACTCCTTACTTTCCACTTTGATGAGAATTGTTTGCGAAACATTGTAAGATCATTTTCCATGTTCCTTTAGTTTGCCCACTGATTGAATTCCCTTTTAATTTTGCCATGTGCATAACATGGCATTTGCTATGTGTTCATAAAAATGCTTATGAGTAACAGATCCTAAAATCAACTTATATATACCGATTCTCTACATGTTATCACCTAATGCTTGTGTGTCTTCAAGTGATGAATGATATCTGAAATTATTTGAATATGAATTTCACTTAACTTATAGAAAGCATCTAAACTAATCATATGCTTAAAATATGCCTTCAGGTGACAAATAATAGCATAAATGAATTTGGATTATGCCTAGGGTGGACTAAAAATAAAAAAAAAAGAAAAAGAAAAAAAGAAAATAACGTATTTTGTATTATGTATTTTAAATCTTTTTTCAAGATTTATGTTTTGTCTGTTATAGATGTTAACAAGGATGGTGCAATTATATGTGTTATTAGGTAGAGTTTGTATATTCCATTATGCTCGAGTAATACTAAGTTATCTCAGTGGATCACTGAGTATATAGAGAAATTATATTTTATTAGCAGATTTTAAAGTATTTTTTATGATATCATAGGAATTATGTGTGTAGTTAAACTTTTAATCTAAAAAGTTTAGTTTTATTATAGATAGATTATAAACAAAGATAATATTGAAATTTCAAACATTACTAGTATAGCATATTTTAATTATAAAATAATTTAAAAAGAAATCTAGAGAAGTTAAAACCTTAATTTAACAATAATTTACTTTTGAAAGAGTTTACTTTAAAGTTTAAGAAAAAACAAAAAGATAATGAATGATAAGCTTATGTAAAAGGTTTATGTGGTTCAAGAGTTCGCAGTTTAGCGTTTCTTAACTTTGTTATTCTTTTATTTGAAGTCTTGTTTGTGGTGGGAGTGTGAATATTTTGCAAAATTGTTGTTTTTATTTAATTTTATGTTATTCTTAATTTTAAATAGTTATTGCTTGTGGCACCCAGATGTTGTAGAATAATTAAAGAATATGATAATTATCTTGGACTTGAAAGCATATTGGTATGTTATTATATTCTTTGAAATCTTCATATTTTTTAGTTCAGATCATACTTGCTCCTCAAATTTAGTCATATCAACTTCATACTTTTTAATTAATTATAACTTCTTATCAGTTATGGTCATAGAAAATTTTGGTTAATGGATTGCAATGGTTTTAAAAAGTTCTCTTCCAAAAACCTTTTTTTAATTTCCCTAGATTAGTGTCCTTTGCTTAAGAATTAAAACTGTTTCCATATTGGCGGGGTTGTTCCAAAGAAACTATTTTTTTTTTTCACTCAATTTCCAGTGAATCTTTGATTTTAATCCTCGATGTTTGATATTGACATTAATCCAATGTTGAAAACACATAAAATTTTATGTTTATATTTCTTAATTTGTCTTTATGATTGCTTGGAAGGGGTCTTTTTTGGTTCTCAAAATATGTTGGCATGTCTTGTCATTGTTATTTTTATCTCATTTTAGTTTGGCTGTGAATTTGGCAAAACGTTTGATTTTCTATCATGTTCTTCATAATTGATATGGGGATCTGTAGTTTGTGATCTTAATAAAAAAAATGTGGGTTTGATGTTTTTCAAATGACAAACCCATCATGGATTAATCTGCTACTACATTTTGTGAAGTTAGGCAGTTTCAAATATTTGATTCTTTTGTGTTTTAGTTGTTCAATTTTTTTAATAAATATTAATGGTTGATTTATGGATTATTATATAAATCTAAAATCAAGGAGAATATTTGAACCCATGATTTCATGATTTCTTTATTGTAGTATAAATGATTGCACTTTACCATTTAAACTCATGAAGTAATATTAAGGCTCCATTTGTTTAGCGTAAAAATTTTTAAGGAGAAGATTTTATACATTTTCTAACAATTGGAACACATAAAATTTTGTGATTTTTTAATTTTTAGTATTCATTATTGTCAATATAGAAATCATATTATGTCCAGTAAATTAACAAAATTTTTATCTTTTGAGATCCCACATCTAATGTGGACGGCATGTGCGTAGGCTTATATGGAATGAGGGGTTTGGATAAAATTGCCATGATTTTATCAAAATATTGAGTCTTGTCCCTGAACGTTGATAGATAAAATTGTCATGATTTTATCAAGATGTCCAGTGCTATCCGTAAGCATTGGGTGTGTGCATTTTATCTATCGACGAAAAAAAAAAAAATTTCATTAGGTTTCATATTTTCACATTTTAAGAAACCATCCATTTCAAAAGTATGTCTTCCAATGTAGCAATAGTTAGATTGTTGCTTGCTATTGCCATGGGTTGGATTTGGCACGTTACTAGATTCTTTTTACATTATTGATCTTTTTTGTCTCTATAATACGATTCTGTATGAATTATTATTATTTTTTTTTTAGCTGAATCTTATTGTAAGAATTTTTTTTTTCTCTTGGCTTTGCTTATTTGAAGAATTTTTTTTTTCTCTTTGGTCATTTATTGGACTAAATATTTTATAATTGCATTTATAATTGCATGTAACTTCTTCTTTACGCCTTTGTAGGTGCCATGGAATTCATAGGTAATTTTATAGAAGTTTTGAAGAATTTTGGCCGTACATCAACTCCACAGCAAACTGAAGTTTGCCAAGCAATTTTCAAGTTGTAGTTAGAGAGCAATTAGCTTTCTAAGAACACAATGTAGCAGGTATGAGAGCCTTTTTGTTGTAGTAAGTTGTTCTAGTACAGATGGTCAGTATCATTTTTCTCCCATGTTTAGTTTTTTTTATCATGTGTTGCATTTTGATAGTTCCATGGACAATTTTACAATTCTTTTTCCAATCCTATCTAAGATCATACAAATTTTTTGCTACTATAATCTCATTATGATTGTGCTCTGTTGTTTTTGACATCACATGAGTTTCATGTCTCACTTTGATTTCATAACAAAACTATTAGACTTACATAATAAACCAACCACTTACAAGTAATTTGATTTGACATCTTTTAAAAAAAATACATTTTTACTAGCTTGCAACAATAGGCAGGCATAAATAGAGTAAATACATTAATAATCAATTCTATGCGAACAGAGAAATTACCATTCATTTGGTGGATTTGCATTTACAGATTTACCCTCCATTACATGGTTGGAAGCTTTAAATGGGTTTGTATATTTTGGTCTTTTTACAAATGGCTTCCTTTTATCTCATTTACAGCTATCCTTTTGACAAATTTAACTGCTTTACTTTCTTACCCTCATGCATATACAAAACAATGCCATCCATTTTGCCCATAGCCTCGTTGGGTTAATTACATTAACCTTACGTCTTACGTCTCTCAATTTTGGTGTTAATTCATTTCAGTCATCTAACTTCAATTTCTTAAAATAACAGGTTTTCCAGTTATCCCATGTAAAAATTAATAATATGTTTGGAGATGGATTCCAATTAGCACTTGCATGGAATTGGAGATATATTGGCTGTGAGTGAAGCAAAGAATCCAACGATGAGGGAGAGGAAATTGGAGACATGGTGGCATTAACAATTAAGTAGGTTAATGAAGCGGCAGAGTATATTGATAGGTAAAGAGAGATGAGAGGGACATAGAAAGTGAGAAAGAGAAGAGAGAGGAAAAGAATGGGTTGTAACTAGAAACCTGTTATACGAGGTCAAAGTTCTTTTTTTTTTTTTTTTTTTCTTTTGTTGCAAATGAAATGGAGTTGAAAGATTTTGTTCTAACAAATTGAAGTTGGGTGATTGAAATGGAATAACACCGATGATTGAAGGATGGTTGATGCAATTAACCACTGCTTTGTTCCTTTGCTATCCTTTGTCTCATTTGTAGGTATAGTTTGACAATTTTAACTGAGTTTGCTTTATTCTCTTGCCCTCGGTTTGTAGACAAAACGACACTGTTCCTTCTTGTCATCTTTTTTTTAATTACTGTGTTCTACACCTGAATGTCCTACTATTTGCAGCTTCCCATTATGCTCATGATTCAAAATGAGAAAGAGTGTTAGTGTTTCTCAATGTGAATGAGTTATCTTTCATGCATGCTACTCAGTGTTGACTGAATCATGGCATTTTTGAGTGGGTACGTGTGCTGTGTTGCATGGATGTCTCTTAGGAAGAGGCATTGTTATTTTCTGTTGGAAGAGAAGGTTTATTTTTTCCTTTGATAACACAAAGGGCTTTTGGCCTTTGGGTCTCTTAAAACTTTAAATTAGAGATGACCTTTATTTTTTTGTCTTTTCATTCCCTAATCTTCAGCTATTTGTTAGAAAATTAGATGTAGATTGGTTGAAATCTTTGCCAAATCTACTGCTAAATATTGCGTCAGTTGCCCCTTATCTCTTTCATGGGTCATTTAGCCAGCCTTTGGTGATTGGCTATGGTCATTGGTTGCATCTAGTATTAAATATTTAGGAAAAACAATATACAGTTAAAATATTGTATTGCTATGACCAAAAGGGCTATTTCACATGTGCCCATCCAAGGCAGGGCACGGGCTGTTTCTGATTCATCAGGAGTATGATTTTGAGCAAGCCCTCTCAAAGTTTTGGTTTTAGTTCTGATTCAAGTTTCAGTTCCGATTCACTTCATTTTTAATCAAGTCCAACAATCTTTTTTTTTTCAATTTTTTTAAATGAAAAAATATGGTTTATCAACTAAAACCATCTTCAATTTCAGTCTGATTTAATTACTGTTCAAGTTAGCCACAGTTTTGACCGCTTATAGTCTAGTTTCAATTTTGACCTGGTCCTGGCCAGGTCTAGGTCCATTCCTCTGTTGTCACTCGTACACCTATATAAATGAAAATGACTCAGTAGAATGTGTGAAAGTCAGGGAAACAAAGAGATTGGTGTGGGGGGGGGGGGGGGGGGGGGTGTGTTGTGGTGGTGGTGCGTGTTGGATTAAAAAAAATTAATATAGTTAAAATTTTTTTAATATAATTCTATATGTTTAAAATAAAATTGGGCCCCTAGTTTTATGAAAATAAAATCAATATGGTTCTATACATATTTAAAATTAAACTGCCCCTTAAAATTAAAAAATTTTTATATTTTATTAGGCTATTTATCTATTTGAATTTATAGCATTTTGATCCAAAATATTAATGTTATTTTTACTATAAGTTAGAATTTAAATGGACTGAATAAAAAGTTTAAAGTACATTTCATGATGTTTTCAAAATAATTTTGGTTACACCAAAAATAAATATTTAATTTATTAATTTTTTTAAGCCTAAGAATTAATTAAATTAATTTTTTGTGAAATTAATTTAATTAATTTTATTTTATTAATTTAATTAATTTATGGCATGAGATAATTAATAATTAAATTAATATGGTTACTGGATGGTTATATGAAAGATGGGAGTTGACAACAGTTCCAAGGAGTAGGCAAGTGACTGTAGGTAATTACAAAATGTGACAAAGTGTGTTCCAGAGTCTTCCAGATACCTATAGGTAAAACTATAGAAGTCAAATACACTGCAATGTGAAAACTCCCAATAACATCAAATAACAACAACTCAACTAGACTTTAGTAGTCTTTTATTTTTATTTTATTAATCATTTATTTTTTCAAAGCTCTTGCATTTAATTTCAAGCCTTGTACTTTCCTTTTAAGCACTCAAAGCATTTAATTCTAGTTTACTTGCCTTCAATTACTTGTTATTCATGAAATTGATGAAGCTGCATACAGTAGAGTCAATTAGAGTCAATTCTCACAATTATTTGATCTGAGAAGTCAGGGAGCAATCTCAAGTGATATACTCAGTATTTGGCACGTTTGCGTAATCGTAAACTGTGAGACAATCAAATTACTTCCTAAAAAGGAAATAATTTTTGGCACGTTCAGTGGAACACATCTCGTACAGTGTCAAAATATCGTTCTACACCAATTTTCACTATTCTTCGCTAAAAATTAGCAAATAATTTTTGGCACATCCAGTGGGACAAAAGTCTCATTTCATTCGACATTAATGTTTTTATTTTTGCAAGCAACACCATGCTTTCAAAAACCAGAAGTGCTCTTGGCAAGGAAACCATTGGGTCTCAGAACACGGAGGGGAGTCTTATAGTAGTTGGCCTAAATCCTTAAGTGGTGGAATGATTTGAGAAAGGACCAGTTATTCATGGAGAAGAAGTGTAGAATCTAGATGTGTTAGAAACTGCACATACCTTGACTGAGGCTCCAAATTAGAAGCGAGAGGTTTGGTTTTTGTTATTAATGAAAGAAACCTCATAGTAACCATTGCTGATATCCTGGAGAAGGGCATAGAAAGGTAAATGGATATAAATCTTGACAAAATTAATGCAAATATGAAGAAGATTATTTTGCTAATTTAATCATTGGATGAAACTTTAATTTGCCTATTCTATCACCTTCTACTGGCCAGGTCTCTAGGCCAGAAGAGACTGACGAGGTACCCAGAGATGCTAAGGAGCCCAAGAGGCAGGTTTAGTCTTGGAATCCTTAGGGTAGTGCTGAAGGAAGCTATGCCAGTAGTGAGGAAAGACACCAGCCATCCTATAGGAGAGAAGAATAGGTGGCTAGTCAAACAAGAACACTAGTCCAACACAGCCGGCCTAGCGATAAAATTATTATTCCTACCCAAGTTATCAGCAACACTAACCCAGTCACTCACCCTAGTATTATGATGCAAAAGTAGTTGTAGGTCCTTAGGTGGTACCAACTTTCTAGCAGTAGCAAGTGCAGATGCCCCAGGTGACATTTGACTCTCTTGGCTTGAGGGGTAACAACTCTAGAGGAACTATATTGTCTGTTGTGCGGATACCTTAACTAGTACTAGCACCTTTGCCTCAGGTACTAGCTTCTACAGTCCAAGTGCCTGCCATTCCAGCTGCATCCTAGGTGACTATGGATGCTTTAGAGATGTTGTGCAGGAATTGGGCTTAGACAAATTAGCCGGCTAGAGTTCCATAAGCCACATCCAAACTTTATTAGCAGAGAGAACCCGTATCCAAGAGGGGACTGCATCTCGGGCTTCAGAGTTTTCTTAGGTAAGGATGGACAGTCGACTCTAGAACACATAGCAAGGTTTACAATTTAATGTGGTGAACTAGTGAATTACAAGAATTTTGCTAGTTACAAGCTGAGGCTATTCTCAAACCCTCTCACTAGTACTACTTTTACTTGGTGCTCTATCCTTTTTAGAAACTCTATGTATTCTTGGTAAGAAATGGAGAGGCTATTTCATACTCAATTCTTTAGAGCTAGGTTAGAAGTATGTGTTGTTGAACTATCTAGGATGACACAGAGAGGGGGAGAATTGACTGATGCTTTTATTGCTCAGTTCAAGAAGATGAGGAATAGGTCCAAGGTGTTCTTACCAGAGACTGAGTATGTGAAGATGGCCCAATGGGCACTGAATATCAATTTGAGGAGGAAGTTCTAGGGGATAGAGTTCAGGGACTTCTATAAACTTACTGCCAAGGTAGCTGAGTATGAGGAGCTACTGATGGAAGAGTCACACTAGAAGAAGACATCTATGGGAACTTACTGCCAAGAGGTAAATAATCATAAACTTGCTGCAGCTGACTTAGTGACTGCTGGTACTTATGTGTGTCTTGCTTTAGGTGCTTCAAATAAGCTAGCTCCATAGAGGAAGACACTGTCTACTTGAAATATACCCCTTTAATATGCCTTCGATACTAGCAAAATGGAGGAGATATTTGACTTCCTACTAAAGGAAAAGTTCATTAATCTCCCCCCTAACCACAAGCTGCCAACTAGAGAAAAGTTAAAGGGGAGAGATTATTATAAGTTCCTTAACTCTTAGTATCACAATACCAATAACTGTTGGGTTTTTAGGCGAGTGATCCAGGATCATATCAATAAGGGTGTCTTGAAGTTCCCTGAAAAGAAGGAAGCAATGCTTATTGATGAAGACCCATTTCCTCCTATGGCTCTCATTAACGAACTCAAAAGACTATAGGTTCAAACTGAGGTAATCCAAAAATCTAGAGGTCCCTTTTACATGTATTTAGCCTATAGCACTATCCCAAAGGTTACTAGGGGCCTAGTCAGGAGATGCTCCAATTTGAATCACCATCCAGGAAGTGGCCAAGTGACAGGTACCGAGGCAACAAGTACCGAAGTTCTAGTAGATGCCTAGATACCAGGGGAGTCAATTAGAGAGCTAGTTACTAGCTAGACTACTTTCCTCATAAGGTCAAAAATCCTGCACCTGCTGCACTTATAGTTAAATTCCAAAAGAACCAACCTAGGTTCATGGCACCTCCCCAGTATAACCAAGCAAAAAATAGAGGGTGGTGGCCATCCTAAATTTCCACAACCACTGAGCTGAACACAGAAGAGGAGGCTTCAGAGGCAAAGAGCAGTAAAAAAAAAGACAAAAAGAAGTTGAGAAAGAAAAGCCTCTTCTAAAAAGCAAATTCAATAGAAAAGCAATAGAGGATTCAGAGTCAGTGAAAAGTTCAGAGGAGGTACAACACCGAGGAAAGGGAGGTAAGAAATTACCTGCTAATTGTGATGTTACTTGCTTACTGTTACCCGTTGCTTTTCATAAAGTGATAATGGAAGAGCCTAACGAGGCTCCTAAGAAATCAGCAGATCCCTTAGAAGCTAAAGTGTGCAGTGGAGTTACCATACAATGCACTAACCCAGGGGAGCTAAAGAAAATTGTAATTGACAAACCATCTAAAAGGATAACCAGGCACCTACGTCCTTTATACATAACAGCTCATCTCATTGGCTATCCCACTTCTAGGGTGTTGATTAATAATGGGTTGGCAGTTAACATTAAGCTATTCAGGATGCTGTTAACCTTAGGAAAGACAAAAGAGGACTTAATCATAACTGATATCTCAGTATCAACTTTCACTAAAGCTATATCAAAAACTTTCAATGTGTTGCCAGTGAAGGTAACTATGGAGAGTAAGTCTTTTAATATTGCATTTTTTGCTTTACATTCTACTAAAACTTATCAAACTCTGTTGGGGAGGGATTAGATACATGCAAACTAGTGCATTCCTTCCTCCCTTCACCAGTTTTTATTGTTTTAGAAAAAGGAATGATGTAGAGGTGGTATGGGCAGATGCTAAGCCTTTTGTGGCTAACTCAGAAGTGGTTGAGGCCCAATACTATGATGTATATATCATTCCCATTTAGTTCCTCAAAAAGAAAGCTCCGAGGGCACCAGCTCACGATGCCCCCAGAGAAAGTCATGTGGTGTATGTTAAAACCACAACAGCATCCTCACCTACAGAAAAGAATCAGGAGGAGGAATCAGAGAAGCCAATAGAGAAAAATGGAAAAACACTTGCAATCATGCCTTATCGTTGGCCAATGGAGGAGCCCTTAATTGAAGAGCTTCAGGATCAGTAGCAAACACACTCTGAAGGAGTTGGCAGTAGCTACAACTGCCATTTTTGGAGTTTTGATGCAGCAACTCCTTAATAGAATGGAGATGGAAGAGATGCTGGAAGCTGAAGGAGTTGAGGTCATATATGAAGAAGAACTAGAGGAGGAGGAACCTGGAGAACTACAACTTCAGGACCTAGATCTAGCACCTATAAAGCTAGATGACATATTGACTAATGTACAAGATTCTTTGGAGGAGGTAAATCTTGGCTCACCTAAAGAATCTCGGGTAGCTTATATCTACTCTCTGTTAAGGAAAGACTTAAAATAAAAAATAATTTCTTTGCCTTATGGATACAAAGATTGTTTTGCTTAGGATTACCATGAAATGCCATGTCTCCAAAGAAGCTTAGTGGAGCATAGGTTACCAATTGAGCCTGAGAACAGACCTCACTGCCAGGCACCTAGGAGAATGTCAAGAGAGGCAATCCTGAAGGTGAAAGAAGAGATAGAAAAACTCTTAAAAGTGAGATTCATTAGACCAACTAGGTACAATTAACGGTTATCTAACATTGTACTTATAGTTAAGAAGAATGGAAAATTGTGGTTTTGTATTAATTTCAAGGATCTGAATGTTGCAATGCCAAAGGACATGTATGTGATGCCAATTATAGATATGCTCATTGATGCTGAAGGCAAGAATGAATTGATGTCCTTTCTTAATGGCTTTTTAGACTACAATCAAATCTTCATTATTTCAAAAGATGTGTCAAAGATCGCCTTCAGGTGTCCAAGTTCCATTAGGATATTTGAGTGGCTGGTCATGCCTTTAGGCTTGAAGAATGCAAGCGCAACATATCAATTATAGATATGCTCATTAATGCTGTAGCCAAGAATGAATTGATGTCCTTTCTTAATGGCTTTTCAGACTACAATCAAATCTTCATTATTTCAAAGATGTGTCAAAGACTGCCTTCAGGTGTCCAAGTTCCATTAGGATATTTGAGTGGCTGGTCATGCCTTTAGGCTTGAAGAACACAGGTGCAACATACCAAAGGGCCATGAATGCAATATTCCATGACATGCTAAGACACTTCATGGAAGTCTATACTAATGACATAGTGGTGAAGTCTAAAAGGTATGATGAACACGTGGAGCGTTTGAGGAAAAGCTTCCAGAGGATGAGGCAACATCAACTGAAGATAAATCCCCTCAAGTGCACCTTTGGTGTTAAAGCCAAAAACTTCTTAGGTTTCCTGGTACATCAAAGGGAAATAAAAGTAGATTAGAACAAAACCAAAGCCATCTAGGAAGCAAAACCATCCTAGATAAAGAAGCAGTTACAGAGATTCCTAATGTAGGTAAATTACTTAAGAAGATTCATATCTAATCAGGTAAAGCAAAAGAATTCTTTAACTATTAAGGCTTAAACAGAAGAGTCAGTTCAGATGGGAAGACAAGCACTAGTAGGCCTTTGACAAAATCAAGGAATATCTCATCAGGACGCCGATACTTGTTCCTCTAAGGTATGGTGATCCATTTAAATTTTATCTATCTGTCACTTTTGATTATGTTAGGTTTCTACTAGCACAAGATAACCAAATAGGACATGAGCAGGCAGTGCATTACCTATGCTAAAACTTGACAGATATAGAGACTAGGTATTCTCCAATTAAGAAATTAAGACATTATTTAATAGGTTCCAGAGTATATATAGTTTCATAAACAGATTTAATAAAATACATGTTATCCAGACCACTTAAACTAGAAGAATTGAAAATTGGTTATTAGCTTTATTATAATTTACCTTGATTTATTTTCCCCAGAAAGCTGTGAAGGGACAAGTACTTGCAGACTTTCTGGCTGACCACACATTTCTAGAGAAAATAGACTTAATGGGAAAAGGGTTGAATGTTTACAATACAAAAAAGGTACCCTCGTCCCTGTGGTTTGATGGCTCGAGTATAGAGGTTTCAGCATGTGTAGGGATCATCATTGTGTCACCTGCTGGTACCAGGACAACTCTTTCCTTCAGTTTGAAATTCTAATGTACCAATAACTAAGCTAAATATGAGGCATTAATTATCGAATTAGATATCCTTAAAGAATTGGGAACATAGGAGGTCTATATTATGGGAGACTTGCAGCTGGTCATTAAGTAGCTTACTAAAGAATACAAGTGTGGTAGCTTCTCCCTTGCCCCTTATTTTACTACTGCTGTATAGATTTTGGACTACTTCAAGGAAGTTTCATTCACACATGTGCCAAGGGAAGCTAACTGGAAAGCTAATGAGTTAGCTCAGCTAGTTTCTGGTGTAAGATTATCCCAAGAGCTGACACATAGGATGATTCTGGTAAGAAAGAGGAAACATCCTTCCATAGAAGAAAAATGTATACCCATTAATTTATTTAATACTGACCTGGCTATTACAAATCATTGGAGATCCTTATTGAAGAGGTACCTGTAGTCTCAATCAGTCAAAGTACCCCATCGCATCAAAGTCTAAGCTATGAACTATTTGTTGCTTAAAGGTGAACTCTTTCAGAAGGGCTTTGATGGCTTGTTGCTTAGATGCCTTGGTTCTTCGGATGCTATGAGAGTGATGTAGTAGGTGCATTAAGAAATCTCTGAGGCACAGTAGGCAGGTATCAAGGTGAGATAGCTCTTCAAGAGACACAACTATTACTGGTTGAAGATCCTCAAAGACTGCATAACTTATGCAAAGGGTTGCCAGTAATGTCAAAGATATGGTGTAGTGAAAAGGAGACCAATTGAACAGATGCATCATATCCTGAAGCCATGGCCATTTAGAGGTTAGGCTATCGACCTCATAGGTAAAATTCATCCACCATCTTCAATGGGCCATACATTTATTATTGTTGCCATAGACTACTTCACCAAGTGGGTGAAGTAGTTCCTGCAAAGAAAGTGGAACAAGGCAATATGATTCAATTCATCAAAGAGCACATCATCCATAGATTTGGGATCCCTTAGACCATCAAAACTAACAAGGGAACATTATTCGTGGGTTAAGACATGAAGGACTTTGTAGAGGAATATGGCATAAAACTACTCACCTCAACTCCATACTATGCCTAGGCCAATGGGCAAGCAGAAACATCCAACAAGGTCTTAATTAGTATCTTAGAGAAGATGATCAATTGAAACCCAAGAGAGTGCACTTGATTCTGTCAGAGACATTGTGGGCATACAGGACCTCTAAATGGGTGCAACATAAAACAAGCCCTTTTGCCTTGACTTATGGGCATGATGTAGTACTCCCAATAGAGTAGTAGTTCATTCTCTTGGAGTCTCTCTACAAAATGGCCTTAATCTAGATTAATACACTCAGGCTATAGCCATGGAGTTGGAAGACTTGGATGAAGTTTGGATGCAGGCATTCAATCACATGGTTGCATAGAAGTATTAAGCATATATAAAAAAGGATAAAGAGGCAAAGTTTTGAACAAGGAGACCTAGTTTAGAAGACTGTGTTACTTGTTAATGCCAAAGATAAACAGTTTGGTAAATGGTCTCCAAATTGGGAAGGTCCTTTTTAGGTGCATCAGGTATTCAGAGGTAATGCTTATTGGTTGTCAAGTCTTATAGGGGAGCCACACAAGAAGTCAATCAATGGTAGGTACCTTAAGAAATACTTTCCCACCATGTGGGAAATGTAAGATAAATAAACAAAAGAAAATAATTAGGGCCTACCCATGGTCTTAATAAAAGCTAACCCCACAATTGGTATAGGATTCCTCTTTAAACAATGTAGTTAAAGCTGACATAAACAACTAGACATTCAATGTAATCAGAAAAGACAGCCTCTGTAATCAAGGTTGGCTTTTGGGCTACTTGTAGCACATATAAATAAAATAGGCCAACATATGGTTTATCATTCACAATATAGCTGTCAAAATCAATCATACGATAAAACAAAATAAATGTACTAAAATTGTAGTTAGATCACTGGTTCATAAGACTAGGAATTAAATAATAGGAATCTACAAATGAGAAATAATAGAATCACAGAGGATAGCCCAATGGCTCTGGCAAGAAGCTAAGAAGTCTAAACAAGATTATTGCTCTTGAATCTTAGCCTTTGTAGGTGTAGCCAACTGCCTCAAAGCATCCCCCTTAGACAAGATCACACCCCTGTTTATCATGTGCTCAACTAGTAGATCGTCCTCTAGCCACATGAGGGAGGCCTCATTTGCCTTCAGCTTTATGATCTCTGCCTTCAGGCGAAATATTTGTTCCTCTAAGTCAACCACCTTGCCTATAATGGCTTTTACCTCATCCTTCCTCTCCCTGGCCTGGACCACATAAGGCTGAGCCTTCTGAATAAGAACCCTGAGCCCAAGGTGCTTGATGGAGAAGTTTATAATAAAAGTAGAGAGTGTTGTAAAAGACTAAATCTTTTCAGCATAGGTAGGCAAAATCTTAGAAACCTGTGTCTGCACATCCTGGAGCTGTGTGCTTGCTATAATTAAAATGGACAGAGCAGAGAGTAATAGAGACCTCTGCTCTTTTGTAAAAGAACTGAGCTCTATAGATAGTAGATAGTGTAGCTGGTTCTTGGCCATGTGATTGTGGTATCAGATGGCTTGGCTGTGTGGTGAGCACCAGACCTACTAGAGAACTGAGCTAGGAATGAGAAGTTGAGGTCTTGAAGAGGATAAACTATATTAGCCAAGGGATGGCTCTATGGCCTGAAATAGCTGAGGAGCTTAGAGTAGAAGAAGTCATAGGAGCTAGAGCTAAGGTAGCAGGTACCTGCAAAAAGAAAGGTAAGTACCAGCTTAGGTTGAAAAAGTTAATTCAGTAAATAATAAATGTATACCTCAAGAGAAGTGGGTGAAGGCATATCTCCTAGAGGATTAGCATCATCACCAATGTCTGCTACCTCTTGTGTAGCATGATTGTGTTAGTAGTATGCCCTAGAGCATATCATTTAATATATATATTATACATATTTTATTAATAAAAGGCATTTTCACTTTTCCTTTTACATAATATATTTATGTGTAATAGAAAAGGTCCATTGATATTTTGTTAGAAATTCTATTCTTAAGTTATTAAGAATATGAGTGACAGTATTTCTAGCACAAAGTATCATAAATTGGTTCACAATTGAGGGTACTTCACAATAAGGACATGACTTATCCAGAAAGATTGTAATCATGTTTGTTCCCAAGTATGCCCTCAAAGAACCCTTGTTGTGAAGTGCCAATCAGAAAGATTGTCTTTTAATAATATAAGATGTAATCACAATTCTATTCTTTCATATGTGTCGCTACCCAAAGAAGCTCTCCTCTCTCTTCTTCTTCATCTCTCATCAATTCAAAGAGAATAGCCAACATTCACTTGAATTAAAATTGCTAGAAATCGTTTCTAGTGTCCTGTATACATCTATAACATCTCTAAAGGCAAAACCTTAATTTCTAATTAATTGGCAAGGCTTGAGAAGCTGTTCAAGGGGCTGCCATTGGTGATCTTGGTGTGGACAAGCTAGAGGGATAACATTTGGTGTCCTAGATACATCCCAAAGGTACCAAACACAACTACAGTGCATCAAAAGGTTAGTGCACTTGTTCTTGATTTAATATAGGATTCTAATAAATTAATCTGTTAATTCTAAATCTTAAATGGCAAATGTAGATCCAAAAACATATTAAAAATGTTTTAATATGCTGTTTAACATTGAAATCAATTAGGTAAATAATGAATCTTGCATGATGCATGAGACCTAGAAGAAAAATTTTGAATTCAATGTTATAAACTACTAATTTTCATGCTTCTGCTCCTTCAAATTGCTCTTAAAAGGGACTAAGCTTCATGCCTCCTCATGAGTCCTAGAGTATCTCTCAGAAGAAGCATCGCCTATGGAAAATGAGTCAGCATATGAAGGAGTCCTTGAGTTAGTATAACTGGTATAAAAAACCTCTACTGGAATTGTAGGGGGAGCTTGAGGCTTCTTGGCCTTAGGTACATGATCGCCAGAATGCCTGATAGAAAGAAGAGACGAGCTTCCCTATTACTTCTTCTGAGGTGAAGGGGACTTCCTAATTTTGGCCTTATATATGTTGGCTGGTTCCTTGGTCTTTTTGGGTGGAGGAAGCTATGACTAGGAAGGAACACTTTCTCACTTCTTGGAAGGAGGAGTGGATCTGGAAGAAGCTACTCTTTGGGCTGTGGTAGCAGAAGGAGTAGATGGAGTGCATGAAAAAAAACTTAGAGGAAAATAGTAAAGGTTAGTAAAATGATAAGTATAACAAGCAGCAAAACAGTAGGCACCTGGGGCCAAGGGTTTGATAATAGTGTCATGGAACCTAGAGGACCACTAGCTCTGAAAAGTGCAATAAAAAGAGTCAATTGCCTCCATGGGGATCATCTGGCACACATCCTATAGTTGCTCTAGTCTGTAGTGTATCGACCTATGTATGTTAGAGATGATAGACTGATCCTGCTGCCAGTGAGTGGGTTAACATAGATAGAGATGCCAAAAGGAATGCCTTGAACAAACTCTAGCCGTCTGCACCAAAGGAAAGGCATATATAACTTTAGTCCAGGCTTTACTATGCCTAAACGAGTGCCAAAAGAGGTACCAGTGTGCAATTGTTGGACAATAGTGATAGAGGCCCAGTGGCTAATAACATCATCTATAAAGGTGGCTCTAGAATAGATGATCCAAGTAAGAAGGTTAGCTGACTCAAAGGCCTCAATGTTATCAAAAGGAGTGAAGTCGGAAAAGTCTAGAGCAAGTAGCTAGACTAAGAACCTCAATACCCAACTCTTATCCCAAGTACATGCTAAAGAAATAACCCTTCTACTGAAGACACAGTCGACAGGGACTAGTGGAATGTTTGCCATCTCAGGGAAGTAGAAGAGTAGCCATAGCTACACAATCCAAAAAGTGCCATTCACCTTATTCAGTGGCGTATTGTCTAACACCATGGTAGACGAGGCTTGGAAAATAAAATCCCGTAGCATGGTGTCAACGGCACAACGCTGACCTAAGGCAAGAGAGCAGGCTAATGGCAAATGCTCAGCGGAAGGGCACCTAAAAGAGGGATAGAAGATGAATCAACAAATCAGGCACTAGTGGAATAAAGTATGGTCAAACTAGCTGATACTTGTGCTATGCTCAATAAGGGCATTATAAGAGGTGAATTTGTCCAGCTTTTTATATAAGAGGGCAACTCTGTGAAGGAACTGGGAACCTCATTGCCAATGATAGGTGGGCCTGTCAAGACTTTAATGTATTTTAGTGTGATGAACATAGGCCCCATTAGCAAGATGAAAAAGTTGTAGGATTTGGACCATAACCTCAAGGAGCCAACTAGTAACCTAGGATAGAAAGGTGGACTGCATCTAGATAGCTTGATGAAGTCATATATGCCCAGGAGCTTCCAAGCTTGAGAGAAGTGGGATTGGAGTCGGTCTATCTATGCCTCCCAGCTAGAAGAGTATTTTGGTCAGGATTTGATGTCACGTAAACGGAGGAGGGACTATAATTCATAGTTGAGCAATAGCTCCTGTGGCTCCCCAGAGGGAAAGAAGGCAGTGGAATGTCTTAAGGAAAAGTAAAAGGATCAATAACGGCAGCCCCTGCTATATGACCCTGAGAGAAAGAAGTAAGTGATATTAGGTACCTGGATAGAAAATTTGTATTGGATTAAGTGAAATAGTAGAAAAGCACAAGACTTATTGAAAAAGGACTAGATGATGAAATAGTCCGAGTCCTACCAGAACTGGTACCCACAGATCCTAAGGCGTTGGCACCTGCAGGTTCCGATGAGTTGGTACCTGCAAAAGCAAAAGTCTATACTCAGTGAGATGAAAATTGGACAGAGTTTTCCCTATATAATGGATAGCTAATTCTTCAAATAGGAATAAATAATCATAAACAACGATTAGACACAACTTGCAGAAAGTTCACGTATGTAGTAAGTTAAGAAATTACCTTCAGTAGCTTAAGAAAATAAATTAGTACTAGGCATGGGGAAAGTCAGTGGAGTATATACTTACAAGGTAGAAGAGGTAGCAGTTAGCCCAAGAACACCACTGCTGATGGGAGAAACCTGTGGTGCCATCAATGGTATCTATGGTACTGCTAATACTTGTAAGGTGGCAAGTACCTGGGCACTAGCTGGTACCTATGAACCAAAAGAAGGGTCTGATGCCATCTTTGCAAATATAAGGGATATAATGAGCGTTCCCAAACAATATTAATCAATCAAGAACTGCCGTTATTGATATACAAGTTCAAATACAACATTCATATTTAACAGATACAAACAATTTGCAGGATCAGCTGCAGGTACCAACCAACATATCACAGGCACCAACTAATATATTGCAAATGTCGATAAAATTCCCAATTCCATGAGCCATCAATTTGACCCATGCCCATTCTCAACCATCATCAAGAATCTCAAAATTACCAATTAAAGCAAGAATAAGAATAACAAGAAGAATACCTTGAATTAATTGCAACAAAGTGCAAGGTAAAAGGAGAATCGATAAGGAGAAATGCCGATCGAACTAGTATAGTGGAGAAGTGGTGCACTGGTGATGGATGGTTGATGAGATGACTAGTGATGAATGGCCAATGATCGAATGAGGAATGGAGCAATACTGGATCGATGAAGGGAGATTGAATGGTGATGCATCGACAAAGAGGAGGATGATCGGAGCTTGTTGACAAGGGGGACTTCAATTGCACAGTAATGGCACACTGATGGGGAAGAGAGAAAGAAAAAGAAAAGAAAGAAAGAGGAAGAAGAATGGCACACCGAATGGGAGAGAAAAGAGAGAAGGAGAGAGAGAATTAATTTGATTGGGTACTTTGAGTGACAATTAAGAGAATAGAATTTAATTGAAAAGATAATTCTGCAATAATTAAGAGGTTTGCAGTGATTAAAATTCTATGAGAATGATAATTTTCAGTGATTAGAGTTCTATAGGAAATTGAACTGTTATTGGATAGAATTAGCTTGAATTTCAAATTCCCAAGAAGATCATAGGGGATATTTGATTTTTTTTGAATTTTGAACAAAAGATGAGCTAAAATCAGATCTTGTCCACATAAAATAGCTTAGTCCGCCAATCCAAGTGCCAGAGGCAATTGTTTACATAAAAAATAATTATTTCATTTATTAATTATTTTTAGGCCTAAGAATTAATTAAATTAATTTTTTGTTAAATTAATTTAGTTAATTTTATTTTATTAATGTAATTAATTTGTGACCTAAGATAATTAATATTAAATTAATAGTGGTTAGTGGATGATTATTTGAAAAAAGGAAGTTGACAACAGTTTTAAACAATTCCACGGAGTAGGCAGATGACCATAGGTAACTGTAGAATGTAACAAAGTGTGTTTTAGAGTCTTTCAGATACCTGCAGGCAGAACTATAAATGTCAGATATACCATAATGTGAAAACCGCCAACAACATCAAATAACAACTCAACCAGATTCTAGCAGTCTTTTATCTTTATTTTATCATTTATTTTTTTCAAAATACTTGCATTTAATTTCAATTCTTATATTTTCTTTTTAAGCAATTAAAATATTCAATTCTAGTTCACTTGCCATCAATTACTTGTTATCCGTGAGATTGACTAAACTGCATACAATAAAGTCAGTTCCTATAATTATTTGATTCAAGAAGTCAGAGTGTAATTCCAGGTGATATACTCAATATCTAATTCGCCCGTACAACCGTAAGTTGTGAGACAATCAAATTGCTTTCAAAAAAGGAAACAAATTCATTTAAAAAATACTTTCTTCTATTAATTTTTAACTTTAAAAGAAATAAAAAGTCTCTTTTCTCTCATATTAAATATCAACTTTAATCTAAACATTTTTAAATTTTAACTACGATAATCATATCTCATATAAAATAATAATAATTATCTAAAATTCTTTTATTATATATATATATATTTTTTAAAAAAATTTAAGTTTACAATTCCATGCATTATAAAAACTCTACTCATCATATTATATATCTCTAAATTCTTTTTTTTAATTAAAATTTTTTGTTAAATTAGAAAAGGTTGAATTGTTTTTTAAAAAATTTATATTAACATATATTTAAATAATTATTCACTAAAAAATTATTTATAAAATTTAAACATTTATTTTTTAAAAACATGTCTTAATATTTAAAAATATAAGAATTTTAATAGTGATATTTAAAAAACACCATTTAGTATATGTTCTTTCTTTTCTATTTTATTTATCCTTTTATTAGTATATGTTAAATAATTTTAAGAAACAATAAAAAATAATCCATTAATCAACTTATTTATTTGTTAAGCCTTGAAATAAAATTATAATTAATTAAAAACTTATTCATTAATAAAATTTTATAATATAATTATGAAATTATAAAATATATATATATATATATATATATATATATATATATATATATATATTAAATTATATTATTAAAATAAAACTCATGAATAAAGTGTTACTTTGACCCTAAGATTAAATGCTGGCTTTACCACCGGTGAAAGCTATTTTTATATCATTTACATGCAAGTAGGTTTTTCTCATCATTGGATTGCGCCTGACCTATACAAGTATGGTGGATCAGAATTGTTGCAGAAACACAACATTTTATGTTATAATTTAGTTTTTTTAATCTTGCATTTAATTCATATGATGAATATATATTGTAGATAAAATGTTTGTTGATTAAAAACAAATTGTTTTTTCAGATGATATTTTGTTTATTTATTTATTTTAGTTTTGCAGTCTCCAATCAAATTAGATTTTTCTTGCTTAAATCCAACTTATCAGAAAATCAAAATACAAGATGTATGAGATTTATCTATTAGTCCATTGTAGACTGGATTTAGGTAATAATTTCCCGATTAAATCAGTGATAAATATATAATTCAGCTTTGCTTTTCCATATACGTTGGACTAATGACAGCTCTTTTTCTGCTTGTCGAGCGACTTTGGTTTCATTTGCCATGTCAGCTATGCTTAATAACATTAATTAATTGAGAAGAGTGTGGAGAGAGTCTTTCTGCTACATGTGATAATATAAAACTCAATTCTAATAGTGTGAATGCCAACCAAAAATATTCAAATCTTCTACTCAGATTTTCAATGGTCATAATTTTGATTTTTTAATTCATTACTCCATTGCAAAACAATTTGCTCACACTGGCCTTTGGGATTGGCTGGTACGTACAATGTGAATGCCGTTGATTTGGCGAAACTTGTCAATTGAAACCAACTGCTGCTAATATGATCAGAATTTCTTGATTAGGAGAACCCCAATGGAACTGTGGACTCCAGTGACTTTGCTCAGTTGAAGATTGGAGGGTACAATGTACCTGGAGGAGATGGCCTAAATCTGTTGGGACAAATTGGATACAGCAGTGAGCAATTTTTTACTGTTACAAGGAAGCCTAATGCTGCAGTTCCACTGTTCTGGGCAGAAGTAAGCCAGCACTGGCTTCAGCTTGCTGCAAGCTTGGAGGTTAGGCAAGCATATTTACATATCTGCTTTTTCTTTTGTTTTCTTTTCTTTTGTGGAGTATGTGAAGCTTCCTTTTATGGCTATATTTTGATTTCAATTTCTAATGTAGCTTATAATGATGACAATTATTCAGGGGATGGAACTGGAGAAATGTGTTAATTCAAGCTTTTGCCTTCCACAAAAGCCAAA
The DNA here is from genome assembly GCF_030052815.1 of Hevea brasiliensis. Taxonomy (NCBI): domain Eukaryota; kingdom Viridiplantae; phylum Streptophyta; class Magnoliopsida; order Malpighiales; family Euphorbiaceae; genus Hevea; species Hevea brasiliensis. The sequence continues at coordinate 78,027,903 of NC_079506.1, read as the reverse complement.
GCTAGTTGTTGGGCTTAAGGGATCAACAGCCAACATTTTTTTAGACAATGCAGCTTACAGGGATTTCCTATTCCAAACTTTTGAGGTTTCAACTGTGGATATGGAGAGTTCTGCTGCAGTAATGGCAAGTTCCTTTACCATATTCATCTGACTGCGCATATAATCTATTGATTTCTTTACCGCCTGCTTGACATCTTACTGTGTAATTTCTCTAAACCTAATGAAATTGCATAAAAGATCATCCAAGTGCATACAAGTATCAGTTTGTGTCGATCAATCTTTGCACTTAGCTTCCATTTAAATTTCACATATTTTCATTTCAATGCATCATCACCAGTCTGAACTTGCCTAAGTTCTTGTGAGCCTGTTCGCCACATACAATAAGATATATGAGCTTATTAGTGACACTTGAAACTTGTCCAAATGTTCATTCTGCCAACCTGCCTGACTCTAAAAAAATGGACTGGTTTTTACTTTCCAAGCTTTACATATGATTTCAAACTTCTCCTTGTGCTAGCATCTTCTGCCTTCCAAAATTACAAGGAATAATTTTTACATGCATATTGACACACAAAAGAGGCTGGTTTTGGCGTAACAGTAAAGTTACTCAGCTTGTGACCTTCAGGTCACAGGTATGAGCTACTGAAACAGTCTCTTTGCAAAGCAGGATAATACTGCGTACATCAACTCTCCCGTAAACTTACAAATATGAAATGTTTTGTGCACTGAGGTACCCTTTATATTTACACGCGAAGGACTAATATACTAATGCTTTTGCAGACATGCTTATCAAATGGCTACCCTGTAATTGTCATCCGAGGAATGTCAGACTTAGCTGGAAGACAATCAGGAGAGAATCAAATTCGCATATTCGGTTCCCTTGCAGCTCTCAATGTTGCTAAAGCTGTTGTTAAATTTATCAGCAAGCTCCCAGGAGATGTTTATAATTCTAGTTCTGGAAAGTAACTATTTTATTAACATGTCAGTGCCGCAATCAATACTATTTATGAAGTAGGAACTGCTACCTTCAACTTCTAGGTGAAGTAGCATATATCAACAAATGTGTTTGCAGTAATTCAATTTATGCATTGTTTGTTTCACGGAAAATAACTTGTATTTTTTCATGAAAAATATTTTTTAAAAAAATCTTTTTAAAAAATATTTTATATGAAAATATTTTTTATTATTTGGTTACAAATTTATACTAATGATATATATTTATATTATATATGTATAAGTGTTTTCACATTTTAATATGATTATCAAAGTCTAAAAAATAAAAAATAACTCATTTTCCTTAAAAATAACTTAATTTGCCCCTGATCAAGAAAATATTTTCCGTTAATACATCTTTTTTAGTGCCCAAATACTAAAAACTCCTAAAAATATAGAAAAATATTTTTGTGAAACAAATGAAGTCTAAGTAAAATTTTATTCAATTAGTTGTAAAAGTATTGAAATATTAGATATTGTTGAATTTCTTTCTTTAAATTAGTTAACCCTCTAATATATATATATTTTTTATTTTTATTGAATTTCTATCATATATATATTTGGAATTTATATTTAATAAAAAACAACCAACATTCATTTTGTAACACCCCAAAATTTTAAATTTTATTATTTTATGAGTATTATTGATATTTTAATTTTATTTAAATTTTAAGAAATTATTTGAGATTTTTTGGATTTTAAAAATCGGGTTCGATTTTCTAAAAATATAAACTTTGATAATTTTTAAAAATTTATTTAAAGACCACGTGGCAAAACTAAAAATATATTTAGAGTTTACAAATTTTTCTGAGTTTTCTAAAATTTTTTTCCAAATTTTTGGACCTCGTTTTCGGTCCCAAGGCAGAGTAAAAAATTCAAAATTTTGTATTCTAAATCGAACCGGCCGAATCGAACCGGACTGGATCGGACCGGTTGAATCGGACCGATTTTCTTCTTTTTCTTCCTCCTCCCTGGGCGCGTCCCGACCTCCCTCCCCTTCTCTCCCGTTTTCTCTCTCCTCCCTCCTCCCCTTGCCGCGCCGCCGCCTCCCCTGCCACCTCAGCAGAATTGAAAGAGTTAAAGGAGCAACTACAGGAGCTTTTGGACAAGGGTTTCATACGTCCGAGCACTTCACCCTGGGGTGCTCCTGTGCTATTTGTAAGAAAGAAAGATGGGTCATTGAGGTTGTGTATTGACTATAGACAGCTAAACAAGGTAACTGTGAAGAACAAGTATCCACTTCCTTGGATTGATGACCTGTTTGATCAGCTCCAAGGGGCTAGATTCTTTTCCAAGATAGACCTACGATCAGGCTACCATCAGTTGAGAATCAGGAATGAGGACGTGTCCAAAACAGCATTCAGGACAAGATATGGTCATTATGAGTTCTTGGTGATGTCTTTTGGACTCACTAATGCACCAGCAGCCTTCATGGACTTGATGAACAGGGTGTTCAAGCCATTTTTGGACTGTTTTGTCATCATATTCATAGATGACATTTTGGTATACTCTCGGACCGAGGAAGAACACGTATGGCACTTGAGAATGGTGTTGCAGACTTTCAGGGAGCACCAGCTATATGCCAAATTTTCAAAATGTGAATTTTGGCTAGAAAGCATCTCATTCTTGGGACACGTGGTTTCTAGTGACGGCATTCAAGTGGATCCCAAGAAAATTGAAGTCATGGCGATTGGCTTAGGCCTACAACAGTCACTGAGGTGCGAAGTTTTTTGGGTCTAGCTGGCTACTATAGGCGTTTTGTGCAAGATTTTTCCAGGATAGCGGCTCCCCTAACTAAGTTAACTCGGAAGAATGTTCCATTCATTTGGACAGATAACTGTGAGAAGAGCTTCCAGAAGCTTAAGGAGTGTCTAACCACCGCCCCTGTGTTGACACTACCTATGAGTGGTGAAGGATACACCGTGTACTGTGATGCCTCTAGAGTTGGCCTAGGGTGTGTTTTGATACAGAATGGAAAGGTAGTGGCTTATGCTTCAAGACAGTTGAAGAGGCATGAGCAGAACTACCCCACCCATGATTTGGAAATGGCGGCTGTAGTCTTTGCACTAAAAATCTGGAGACACTACCTGTATGGTGAAGTATGCGAGATATACACCGACCACAAGAGTTTGAAGTACATCTTCCAACATAGGGATTTAAACTTGAGACAGAGGAGATGGATGGAGCTTCTGAAAGACTATGATTGCACTATCCAGTACCACCCTGGGAAGGCCAATGTAGTAGCATATGCTTTGAGCAGAAAATCTTCTGGCAGTTTGGCACACATTTCAGTAGAGAAAAGACCGTTGATTCGGGAAGTACATGAGTTAATGGATCAAGGTTTAATCCTAGATCTTTCAGATGAGGGGGTATTGTTGGCTCATTTTTTAGTGAGGCCAGACTTGCGGGACAGAGTTAGAGTTTCCCAGCACAGAGACCAACAATTGATGAAGATCATAGAAAGAGTACAGCAAGGTGAAGGTGGTGAGTTTGGGTTTGCCAATGATGGCGCCCTTATGCAGGGTTCTAGGATATGTGTGCCCAATGTGGACAATCTTAGAAATGAAATCATGCAAGAGGCACACTATACACTGTACAATGTCCACCCAGGCTCCACCAAGATGTACCATGATGTGAAGGATAGCTATTGGTGGAATGGCATGAAGAGAGACATAGCAGACTTCGTGTCCAAGTGCTTGACTTGTCAGAAGGTGAAGTTTGAACACCAGAGACCGTCAGGGAAACTGCAAGAGCTCCCTATCCCAGAATGGAAGTGGGAAATGATCACTATGGATTTTATGACTGGGTTGCCTCGTACCACGTGAGGATATGATTCGATATGGGTAATTGTAGACCGTCTAACCAAATCAGCTCACTTCTTGCCTGTGAAGACTACATATTCTGTGGCACAGTACGCCCAACTCTACATTCGAGAAATAATCAGATTGCATGGAGTTCCGGCTTCCATAATATCTGACAGAGGGCCCCAGTTCACTTCTCGATTTTGGAGAAAGTTGCAGGAGGCACTTGGCACACAGTTGAACTTTAGTACGGCTTTCCACCCTTAGACAGATGGACAGTCTGAAAGGACAATCCAAACACTGGAAGACATGCTTCGCATGAGTATTTTGGATTTTGGAGGTCAATGGGATGATCAGCTAGCTTTGGTGGAGTTTGCCTACAACAACAGTTACCATTCCAGCATAGGGATGGCACCCTATGAGGCACTATATGGAAGAAAGTGTAGGTCTCCTCTGTGTTGGACAGAAATGGGAGAAGCGAAGGTGCATGATGTAGACCTAGTACAGTACACTTCAGAGGTAGTTCCTTTAATTAGGGAACGATTAAAAATAGCTATCAGTAGGCAGAAGAGTTATGCAGACCCCAGATGGAGGGATGTGGAGTTTGCAGTAGGCGACTATGTATTCCTGAAGGTTTCTCCAATGAAGGGAGTCATGAGATTTGGAAAGAAGGGCAAGTTGGCACCTCGGTATATCGGGCCTTTTGAGGTTACTGATAGAGTTGGAGCAGTTGCCTACCGGTTGGAGCTACCACCCAACCTTTCTCATGTTCATCCTGTGTTTCACATCTCCATGCTCAGGAAATACATTCCAGATCCTTCTCATGTACTACAGCCGGATGTAATAGAGCTAAAAGAGAACTTGACATTTGAGGAGCAACTTGTAGCCATAGTGGACTACCAAGTGAGACAGCTAAGATCAAAACAGATCCCTATGGTTAAGGTTTTGTGGAGGAGTCAGTAAGTGGAAGAGTGCACCTGGGAGTCAGAATGGGACATGTGTAGCAAGTACCCTTATCTGTTCAATGTGTAATCATGTACTTTATTCTGCTTTGTGTAAAATTTGAGGATGAATTTTCTGTAAGGGGGGAAGAATGTAACACCCCAAAATTTTAAATTTTATTATTTTATGAGTATTATTGATATTTTAATTTTATTTAAATTTTAAGAAATTATCTGAGATTTTTCGGATTTTAAAAATCGGGTCCGATTTTTCGAAAATATAAACTTTGATGATTTTTAAAAATTTATTTAAAGACCACGTGGCAAAACTAAAAATATATTTGGAGTCTACATATTTTTCTAAGTTTTCTAGAATTTTTTTCAGAATTTTTGGATCTTGTTTTCGATCCCAAGGCAGAGTAAAAATTCAAAATTTTGTATCCTAAATCGAACCGGCCGAATCGAATCGGACCGGTCTTCTTCTTTTTCTTCGTCCTCTCCGCGCGCGTCCCGACCTCCCTCCCCTTCTCTCCCGTTTTCTCTCTCCTCCCTCCTCCCCTTGCCACGCCGCCGCCTCCCCTGCCACCCCAGCTCGCCGGCGCCCCTCCCCAGCCATCCTAACCCACCGGCCGCTGCTTGGAACGCCGGAAAACGGCGCTCGAAGCAACATGACGCTCAAGTGCCCCGCTTCTTCTTTCCGATCGAAATTCGGCCGATCCGGCCACCAATCGGACCAGGTCTTGTGTCTAAATCCATCTACTTGTCGAGAGCTTTCCATAGACACCAAGAACACCGAAATCCATTAAGCGGTTTGTCCAATTTTTGTCCGGGAAGTTTTAGCCCATTTTGACTTTTGGGTTAGATTTCTCACAAACCGTGAACCCCACGAGAAAACTGAGAGTACCGGAGCTCTCGACTCGTCGAGAGTTTCGCGGAGACATAAATTTTAAATTTTTCCGACTCCGTTTTTCGGTGGGTCCCACGAAACTTTGCAGTGTTTTTTCGAGCATTAAATGAGCTTAGAAAATTCCATAAAATTTATGTACTAACCCCCGTGTTGTGGGCTTCGTGTAGGTATTCTCAATTTGCGGATATTCGACAGTTGTCAAGATGCGTGAATTCCGGCGAACAGGACCACTCTGGAAAAGTCTCCGAACTGGATCGAGGTTTTGGCTACCCCACCATTGTCAGACATCCCGAGCCCATTCCTGAAGTCGAAATCGGCAAAGGTAAACCCGAACCTTGCTTTTTCGTAATTTTCTAGTGCTTAAATAGGATTAAAAATCCATAAAATATTCTTGGTAGCTCAGAAAATTATGATTCTTTTTGCAATAGCCAAGTAATATTGCTAAGGACCGCGGGGCAAAGTTTTAGAATTTTTAGAGATTGTTTGGGTAGTTTTTGCAAAAATGATCAATTATAAGGACTAAATTGAAATTTTACATATTGTGATGGATGACTGATTTGATTGGCCCAGGAGGGGCTGTGTGATGTGATTGAATTGTGGATATATGAGTTGCGAATATAGAAGTGTGTTTTGAGCCCTTTTGCAGGTTGGGTAGGTCATAGGTATAGGAGAGACTTTGCAGGATTTTCGGCACGACTTAGGACGTATTTGGTCTTTTCATGATTTGTATTGAGTCAATTGTGTTAAATAATTGTAATGTAATTGTCAGGTGAGCCGGGACAGCCTTCTTCCTCCGCCCAGCCGCCACAGTGACCGCTGTCAAGTCTGTGAGTAAAATTTTAATTTTAATTGTAATTTCGATATTATTATATGTTTAAGCATGCCCATGCATCACTTATATGTATGTATCTATGTAGTTAAACTCTAGGCACGTTTTATGTTGCATTCATAACTGTTAAAGTGCCATGGATGTTGTTGTGGTAATTTGGAGCAATGTGTGTGCGTTGGCGTGTGTGTGATGTGGTGTGTACTATGGATGGGACGGGTAGTCACGGCTTGAGATCTTCGCTGGGACCTGTGAAGGAACGGAAGCGTGAAAAACACAAGATTATACCATTGAATTCAAAAATTTTCACCTAGGGTCACATGCACCATGCAAGATTTATTTTTATCTATTTGATTTCAATGATAAACAACATATTAAAACTCTTTTAATATGTTTTTGGATCTGTATTTGCCATTTAAGATTTTAAAATTAATCAGATTAATTTTAGAACCCTAGATTAAATCAAGAACGATTACACTAACCTCTTGATGTCTTTGCGGCGTCTGCGCCTTTGAGATTCTTCTTGAGGACACGGATGTTGTCCCTCTAGCTTGTCCACACCAAGAACACCTATGGCAGCCCTTGAACAGCTTCTAAAGCCTTTTCTATTAATTAGAAATTCAAGTTCTGCCTTTTAAGAGATTAGAGATGTAAACAGGACACTAGAAACAATTTCTAGTGTTCTTAATTCAAGAGATTGATGGCTAATCTCTTTGAATTGATGAGAGATGAAGAGAAATAGCTGGAGAGGCTCAAAGTGGCGTGACAATTGAGAGGAGAGACTGCTGGTTATGTTTTCCTTTCATAACCACACTTAAATAGCTAGGTTAAGACATTAAACCCTAGCCACATGTCACCTTTTGATTAGCTCTAAGTTTAAGTGACCCAATCACATTGTGCCAAGTGTCAAACCTATATTTAATCTTGATTTTAATCATCTTACATGATTAAAAAAAAAACATTTGGCAAGCTTATGTGTTATGCCATGTGTCACCATCTCATGGTGCCACGTGTCACACTATGAAATGACCAAAATGCCCCTGTGTCTTAATTTTGAGTTCTTAACCCAAAATAATTATTTTCTTCTTCTAATTAATTTATATCAAATATAAATTAATTAATTAATCTCTATTAATTAATTTCTCATCAATTAAATTCATATTTAAACACTTTAAATATAAATTTAATTTATACTATACATCCAATAATCTAGATTTGGTTTCAAGTCATGCTAGGGACTTTGCAATTTAATTGCAAACCAAATCTATTTAATTAATCAATTAAACTCTTTAATTAATTAATTAAATCATATTTAAATAGGTGATAACTTGTGTATGTGTGTGACTTACTAGGCTCATCACTAATTGGCAATGAGACATGATATCAACTCTTAATATCATCAGAACTCTTTCTTACCATAAATGATTTCTCTAAATCATTTTATGAACCTCATAGACCATGGTTAACACCTAGCATAGCATGCCATGGCCACCCAATTAGTAATAAGATTTACCTTAAATGAACCTATAATCATATGTTACCATGCACTAGAATCTCTGTTACAAAATCCCAACTCAAAATTTGGAGTCATGGTTTATGTCAAACTCCATTTGCTATGAATATTATGTTCTCTTTTAATTCCAGTTCTTGATTAAAAGATTTTTCTCATCGAAACTCTTTTACGAATAAATCTATCTGTCTGGCAGAACTTGAAACATCAAGAACAATTAAATGAACATAGGATTTTAACTCTATTTACTTAGAGGCAGATTCCATCTTGATCAACACCTACCTCCATATATAACTAGAGGAGCCAACACATGCCCATATACCCATACATAGTACAAGTATGAAAGCAGATCAAACTCAAACTACCTATATATAAGATAAGCTGTGCTATCTCGGTCTAAAGATTATATGCATCGATATGATTTATGACAAAACATTGACAAGAGTAAACTCCATGTGCTTGTCATAAGTGTCACTAGTTCGACCTACTTATCATTTATAAGTGCCTATCATGTTTGTTATATGGCATGAGACTCACCATTCCATCTTATTTATATCTCATATAAATAACTTGGGAACAAACATGAATACAATCTTTACGGATAAGTCATGTCCTTATTATGAAGTATCCTCGATTGTGAACCTATTTATGATACTTTGTACTAGAAATATTGTCACTCATATTCTTAACAACTTAAGAATAATATTTCTAACAAAATATCAATGGACCTTTTCTATTACACATAAATATATTATGTAAGCGGAAAAGTGGAAATGCCTTTTATTATTAAAATATGTACAAGATACATACTAAATGATATGCTCTAGGGCATACTACTAACAATCTCCCACTAGCACTAGAGCCATTCATTACAATATCTTAGACCCATCTTCTCAAGATGTCGGTCTAAGCGAGCTTGTGACAAAGGCTTAGTGAATGGATCGGCTGGTTTTTCGGTGATGTTATTTTTCTGCATGGCTATATCGCCTTGCCCAACTATATATCGATAATGTGGTAGTGCCTTTCTATGTGTTTGGATTTTGGGTGAGACCTTAGTTCCTTAGCTTTGTATGTTGCTCCATTGTTGTCACGATGTAATGGAGCTGGCGACTTAATGGAAGGAACTCTGTAAGTTACATCACGAACTTCTTTATCCAAAGCGACTTCCTTTGCGACATCGATGCGACAATATACTCGACCTCGATAGTGGAATCTGCGATCGTGCTCTGTTTGGAACTCTTCCAACCGATTGCACCTCCATTACAAATGAACACATATCCAGAGGTAGACTTTCTATCATCGATATCGATTGGAAATCGAGAATCGGTATAACCATCCAATTGCAAGTCTCCACCTCCATAAATCAAGAATAAATCCTTAGTTCTTCTTAAGTACTTAAGAATATTCTTGTGACTATCCGATGTTCCAAACACGGATTGGATTGATACCTTCTAGTCAAACTAACAGCATATGCGATATCCGGCCTAGTACACAACATTGCATACATTAAACTTCCAATAGCCGAAGCATATGGAATCCTGGCCATCTTATCTCTTTCTTCAGGTGTCTTTGGAGACATCTCTTTAGAAAGGTGGATACCATGTCTCACTTGGTAACAATCCTCTCTTGGAATCAAGCATGTTAAACCTCTTTAACACCTTTTCCAAGTATAGACTTTGGGATAAACCAATTATTCTTATCGCTCTATCTCTATAGAAGCGAATCCCAAGACTATAGGTTGCCTCCCATAAGTCTTTCATGTAGAATGTATTTGACAACCATACCTTTATATTCGACAACATAACTGTATCATTACCCATCAACAGTATGTCATCCACATATAAGACCAGGAAAGTGAAAGCATAGTCACTAACCTTCTTATATACACATAGCTCATCCTCATTTTTGATAAAACCAAAAGATTTAATGGCTTCATCAAAACGGATGTTCCAATTCCTCGAAGCTTGTTTCAACCCATAAATGGATCGCTTTAGCTTGCATACCTTGGAACCATCTTGGGATTCAAATCCCTTAGGTTGTTCCATGAAAATGTTTTCTTCAATGTATCCATTGAGAAAAGTTGTTTTGACATCCATCTGCCAAATCTCATAATCATAGTATGCATTATTGCTAATAAAATCCTAATTGATTTAAGCATGGCAACAAAGAGAAAGTCTCCTCATAGTCTATTCCTTGCCTTTGGCGAAACCCTTTCGCTACTAGCCTTGCCTTATAGGTCTCTACCTTTCCATCAGAACCAATTTTCTTCTTGAAAACCCATTTGTTCCCTATAGGTACAATACCTTTAGGTGGGTCAACAAGATCCCAAACTTGATTCTTATACATGGAATCAATCTCGGATTTCATAGCATCAATCCATTTTGAAGAGTCTATATCTGATATAGCTTCTTCATAGGTAAGTGGATCATCTCCATGATCTACTTCTTCATGAGTAGACAACTCTTGTTCTTCTTCATGAAGAAAACCATATCTCACTGGTGGGTGAGATACCCTGGTTGTTCTACGAGGAACAGATGTAGATGTTTCATCAATAGGTATAGGTTGACTAGATGGATCTATATCCATCTGATCTGTTGGTTGGTCAGAATTCTCCAATTCTAACTCTATTTGCCTTCCTTTGCCTCCTTCTTGAACAAACTGTTGTTCAAGAATGTGGCATCTCTACTTATCACAACCTTTTTGAAGTAGGCAAATAAAAATAATATCCAAAACTATCTTTTGGATATCCAACAAATCGACCTTTTACGATCTGGTCTCCAATTTATCGGTGTTGACTTTTTGATATAATTTGGACAACCCCAAATCTTAACATGCTTAAGACTTGGTTTTCTTCCATGCCATATCTCATAAGGTGTGGAAGAAAGCGATTTTGATGGAATCCTATTCGGAATATATAAAGTGATTCTAATGCAAATCCCCAAAGAAGATTGGCATATCGGTATAGCTCATCATACTACGTACCATATCCAATAGGGTACGATTTCTCCTTCGGATACACCATTCGGTTGTGGCGTTCTGGAGAGTCGGTGAGAAACAATGCCATGCTCTCTCAAGTATTCATCAAATTCGATACTCAAATATTCACCTCCACGATCGATCGAAGAGCTTTAATATTTTTCTGTTTGATTTTCTACTTGATTTAAATTCTTTGAACTTTTCAAAGGATTCATGTTTGTATTTCATCAAATACAAATACCCAAACCTTGATTTATCATCGATAAAGGTAATAAAATAATGAAAGCCCCTTCTAGCCATTTCTTTAAACGAACCACATACATCACTATGTATTAGTTCCAAAATATTTTCAGCTCTTAGCCCTTGTCCAACAAAGGGTGATCTAGTCATTTTGCCTTGAAGGCAAGATTCACAAGTTGGAGTAGGCTCGAGCCCAATGAGGATAAAATCCCCATTTTCTCCAGTTTTGTAATCCTATCTTACGCAACATGACATAACCTTAAGTGCCAAATATATTTTGAACTTGAGTTGGTTTTCACCATGGCATTGCATTCATTTAGATTGCTTTACTCGGCGGTGGAAACACTTTCTTCGACAATGGAAACACTTTCTGTTGGCAATGGAAACACTTTCCTGTTGGCAGTGGAAACACTTTCCTTTGCCTTCATCAGCTTTAGTCTTCCTTTTCTGCTTAGCTATTTTCTTGGAAGGACCAGGAATCTGAGATTTCTTTTTCTTATTGCGCTTCTTCTTATTGGACTTTCCAGTAGAAGAAGATGCAATCAAAGCTACCTCTTTTCCTTTATTGCCCGGCATATTCTTTTGGGCAATAACCAGCATGTTGAGTAATTTAGCTAAGGTGCATTCCTGTTTAGTCATATGGAAATTTGTCACAAAATTCCCAAAGGCGAGGAAGGGATGAAGGATCAAATCTCTGTAGTTGGAAATCCATGTTGAAGTCAAGATGTTCCAAGCTGCTCAATCACCGAATCATCTTGTGGACATGATCCCCAACATTACATCCCTCGGACATCCTCATACGGAATAGCTGTCTAGATATCTCATACCTAGCATTCCTGCTGTGCTCACCATACAACTCTTGTAGGTGAAGGAGGATCTCACTCGCACTCTGCATGTTCTCATGTTGCTTCTGTAACTCATTACTCATAGAAGCAAGCATGTAACACTTAGCTCTCATATCATGCTCCTTCCACTTGTCCAAAGTATCATGTTCCTCTTGTGTGGCCTCTGGAGGTAAGGGACCAGGAACATTTGAATCTAGAACATATCCTATATGTTCAAGGTTCAAGACAAGTTTCAAATTTCTTAGCCAATCAGACAGATTAGGTCCTGTCAACCTATTGCGATCAAGTATGCTTGCAAGGATATTGGATGGTGGTGGTTGTTCTGTGCTCATTATTATCAGAAAATTAATTGCAGAAATAACCAGATTAATTAGTAAATGTATCATGTAATTAACCAAATATGATTATGGTCTTTTAATCAAATTGGTCCTCCCACTAACTTAGCGAATCCTACACTTCCAAAGTAGAAAACGGAAATCCTAGTTGGATGGATTTCTAGTGGGTGATTGAATTCTTATAATTCTATTGATCATCCTCAGGTACATCCATTATTGGAATTACAATAAACTATAAGTGAGCAACTCCTTGCCCATCACATCTCATGTGAGGTTCAATCCTTTGCTAGCCCCTAATGCTCAAAATCTCGGTACATCCAATATTGACTTATCTTGCATTAGTTAAGTTGATCCCATTGAGCGATAATTATGCAAATAATTTTAATGTCCTCAGGTACATCCAATATTGGCCACCAAACCATTTACATATTTACAACATCTCATGCTTAACAATTATTCTTAAGAAAATCTCTTAAATTAATTGCATCTCATGCAACTATTTAAAATTTCTTAAAATAATTGCCCCAATGGAGGGCTTATGTTATAATTACTTTAATTATAGCATTTCCAACTTAATCATTTGTTTGGAAGATTTTATGGTCATTCTATTTACTATTAAGGTCTCACTTTGCACATTATCCATTTAGCATGCATATATCATATAATTGCATACATTCCCATACATCTCATGCATTCATGGATAAGCAGTAAATATGGTATGATCATGGACTTTCTAAGGGATTCAATTCTGAGCCACCAAGAATTGAATCAGGGCATTCCTAGGTGCATTTCATTCATTCATTTTACAAGAGTTGCTGAAGGAGTACATAATCAACACTTGATATTGAATTCCTCCTTTGGTCCCACCAATGCTCTTGACCTCCTTGAACTTCTTGCAATCCAATATTACATAGTAATCCTTGGCATACCAAGGCGAATTTACAAGAACTTAAATAAATGAAATGACAACCCAAAAATATTACAAACTTAATAATACATGCCCAAAATAAATTAAAATAAATTAATTAATTTACAATCCCAAAGAAACATAAAAGAAATAAATCCAATCACATTGGTCTTTTATAGTCCATGATCATCCATCATGCATATCACTATTTAACAATTAAATAAAACATACATACTTAAATTAAATTGAATATCTCATATTCAACTTAAAAATCCAGATTTGAATATGATTCAAATAAATTTAAAAATTCAGATTTGAATCTCATTCAAACAAATTTAAAAATTCAGATTTAAATCACATTCAAACAACTTCAAAAATTCAGATTTGAATCACATTCAAACATTTTTTAAAAAATCAGATTTGAATCACATTCAAATATTTTTTAAAAAATCAGATCTGAATTTTATTGAATCAATTTTAAAAAATCAGATTTAAATATGATTCAAACAACTTTAAAAATTCAGATTTGAATCACATTCAAACAACTTTTAAAATTCAGATTTGAATCACATTCAAACAATTTTTAAAATTCTGATTTGAATCATAATTTAATTGTGTGATTAAAACAACTAATTAAACACTTTAATTAGTCAAAGAATAGGCCTTCCATCATACAACAATTGCAGAATTAAAAGCCAAACCTTGAACCATCCAAGGAACCATTGTTGCCGCCACCAATGGTGGCTTCACCATGTGTGCCGCCACACCTCATGATCCAACCAGCAATGAATCTCTTGATCTCATGATCAAACACACAATTAAATTATATAATCAACAATCTAAATGGCAAATATAGTGGCTCTGATACCAATTGAAGGAACGGAAGCGTGAAAAACACAAGATTATACCATTGAATTCAAAAATTTTCACCTAGGGTCACATGCACCATGCAAGATTTATTTTTATCTATTTGATTTCAATGATAAACAACATATTAAAACTCTTTTAATATGTTTTTGGATCTGTATTTGCCATTTAAGATTTTAAAATTAATCAGATTAATTTTAGAACCCTAGATTAAATCAAGAACGATTACACTAACCTCTTGATGTGCTGCAGCGTGTCTGCGCCTTTGAGATTCGTCTTCAGGACACCAGATGTTGTCCCTCTAGTTTGTCCACACCAAGAACACCTATGGCAGCCCTTGAACAACTTCTAAAGCCTTTTCTATTAATTAGAAATTCAAGTTCTGCCTTTTAAGAGATTAGAGATGTAAACAGGACACTAGAAACAATTTCTAGTGTTCTTAATTCAAGAGATTGATGGCTAATCTCTTTGAATTGATGAGAGATGAAGAGAAATAGCTGGAGAGGCTCAAAGTGGCGTGACAATTGAGAGGAGAGACTGCTGGTTATGTTTTCCTTTCATAACCACACTTAAATAGCTAGGTTAAGACATTAAACCCTAGCCACATGTCACCTTTTGATTAGCTCTAAGTTTAAGTGACCCAATCACATTGTGCCAAGTGTCAAACCTATATTTAATCTTGATTTTAATCATCTTACATGATTAAAAAAAAACATTTGGCAAGCTTATGTGTTATGCCATGTGTCACCATCTCATGGTGCCACGTGTCACACTGTGAAATGACCAAAATGCCCCTGTGTCTTAATTTTGAGTTCTTAACCCAAAATAATTATTTTCTTCTTCTAATTAATTTATATCAAATATAAATTAATTAATTAATCTCTATTAATTAATTTCTCATCAATTAAATTCATATTTAAACACTTTAAATATAAATTTAATTTATACTATACATCCAATAATCTAGATTTGGTTTCAAGTCATGCTATGGACTTTGCAATTTAATTGCAAACCAAATCTATTTAATTAATCAATTAAACTCTTTAATTAATTAATTAAATCATATTTAAATAGGTGATAACTTGTGTATGTGTGTGACTTACTAGGCTCATCACTAATTGGCAATGAGACATGATATCAACTCTTAATATCATCAGAACTCTTTCTTACCATAAATGATTTCTCTAAATCATTTTATGAACCTCATAGACCATGGTTAACACCTAGCATAGCATGCCATGGCCACCCAATTAGTAATAAGATTTACCTTAAATGAACCTATAATCATATGTTACCATGCACTAGAATCTCTCTGTTACAAAATCCCAACTCAAGCTGGAGTCATGGTTTATGTCAAACTCCATTTGCTATGAATATTATGTTCTCTTTTAATTCCAGTTCTTGATTAAAAGATTTTTCTCATCAGAAACTCTTTTCTGAATAAATCTATCTGTCCTGGCCAGGAACTTGAAACATCAAGAACAATTAAATGAACATAGGATTTTAACTCTATTTACTTAGAGGAACAGATTCCATCTTGATCAACACCTACCTCCATATATAACTAGCATGAGCCAACACATGCCCATATACCCATACATAGTACAAGTATGAAAGCGATCAAACTCAAACTACCTATATACAAGATAACGTGCTATCTCAGTCTAAAGATTATATGCCTCGATATGATTTATGACAAAACATTGACAAGAGTAAACTCCATGTGCTTGTCATAAGTGTCACTGGTTCGGCCTACTTATCATTTATAAGTGCCTATCATGTTTGTTATATGGCATGAGACTCACCATTCCATCTTATTTATATCTCATATAAATAACTTGGGAACAAACATGAATACAATCTTTCTGGATAAGTCATGTCCTTATTATGAAGTATCCTCGATTGTGAACCTATTTATGATACTTTGTACTAGAAATATTGTCACTCATATTCTTAACAACTTAAGAATAATATTTCTAACAAAATATCAATGGACCTTTTCTATTACACATAAATATATTATGTAAACGGAAAAGTGGAAATGCCTTTTATTATTAAAATATGTACAAGATACATACTAAATGATATACTCTAGGGCATACTACTAACAACCTGATCCTTCGGGGGTAGTCACGGCTTGAGTTCTTCGCTGGGACCCCGATTTGGTTTATTAAGCGAAAGTCCGGCTTGAGTTCTTCGCTGGCACCAAGTTGGATTTAAGAGAGCTGTATAGGGGATCAACTCCCATATATTATGATTGATATTACTGGGCGTGTGAGTGCTCCAAATTACCTTTTCGCTGTTATGATGTGAATTTATTGCTGATATTGCATTTTACTCTACAGGGTGCATTAGTTTCAGATAGTTATAGAGATTATGGTTAAAATTGATATTTTACTCTCTGAGTCGAACGCTCACTCCTGTTCAATATTTTTCCAGGCCACAGGAGAATATTTTTGAGGTTAACCTGCTTTCTCCCTCACAGGTTATTTATTCATGTTTGTGTAATTCTATAAATTTCTAGAATTTCCGTATGTGTTAGAAATATTTAATTGATTTGGGTCTGTAATATAAATTATTATTTTGGACCTGTAAAATTATTATCACATGCATGTTTGATGGACTGGATGAGGGAGCTGAGCTCCCATTTATTTTTATGTTGATATGAGTATGTGGAGGGTGAGCTGAGCTCCCCAATTGAGTATTTATTTTGTTTACAGGTCGGGTGAGTCAAAAACTCCCTGTTGAAAGGTCCATTTTGTGGCCGGGCTCTATTCTATTGAATTCTTGAAATTGGGCCCAAATGGGCCTTAGAGTTGGGTTAATGAATAGTTCGGCTTCCTACGGGCCTCGGGGGCTTTAGGCTGGCCCAGGTCCTAGTGCCGGTCCGGCCCATAGGTTGGGTCGTGACACATTTATTTGTATTGTTGATGCTAACTTTCTTTTATTTTTATATTAAATTGTAGGTTATTTTATTACTAAAATAATAAGCTTTGTTAATTAGTTGAGTAATTAGATTTCCATTTTGTAATAATTTTATATATTAATATTATAGAGTTTGAGTGTTGGCTTCCAATATAATTGGCTAATTGTTTATTTATATTATTATTTGAATGATTATACCTTATTGATATTTAATTTTAGGTAGCATTTTTAATTAAATTTATATTAACAAAATATTAGACAAAGAATTTTAATTTTTTATCATAAAAAAGAAGGTAATTTATAATCAATGTATTATGAATGATATAATATATTTTAAGATCATAAATCAATATTGATACATTATTTGATGTAAATATAATATATCATATATTTTTATCAATTATAATAAATATTTAAACCCTCCTTCCAAGAAATGATGATTTTGTGGCAAATTAAAATAAAACTAAATGCAGACTCAAACATTTCTTGGGGAACTTCCATTTTATGAATTCATCTCTTATAGTTTAACACGTGCACTGGTCAGTTTGGTCTGTAATATTATAGTTATTAAATTCAGTTTGGAAATTAACCGGCTGGGATATTGAATCAATAGGTGATTGGTTTAATCACAGGATGCATAAAACGCATTGAATTACTCTCTTTACTGTCAAACCCCTTTTTTTCTACAAGCACTCACTAATTAAATAATTTTATTTATAAAATAATTGACATATTAATAAATTAATATGAAAATTTTTAATTTTTTATTACAATAACTTTTATAAAATAAAATTAAAATTCAATAAGTTTTATAAAAAAAAATTAAAATTCAATAATCTTATAAAATTATTCATAAAATTGAGTAACTATATGTAATAATTATCCTACAATTCTACCACTGATCACCAAAGGTTCATTGGATCTCCATTGGTGTTATTATAATGAGGGTAACGCCCCAAAGATGACCCATGCACTGCAACTTGTTCCAAGTTCACCTCATTAGGTCCAGGTTTGGCATCCCAAATCTCATCTTATATATTTTGTCAAATTATTTTATTATTATTATTTTTAAAAACAAAGGCTACTGATATTGCATGATACTTGCATCAAACAAAAGAACATCACCCAGGAATGTGGAGGGTGTGTATTTCACTAATTTTAAGCTGCTTTAGATTTGAAATTTAAATTTTAAATATTTGGTTTGAAATTTAAATATTTAAAAATATTTATTTAATTAATAAAAAGAATATTCATAATAGTGTATAGAAATTTTGACATCACGTAGAATTAATACATTTGATTGTAATAGAATTGATTTAAAATAATAACATAAAAATAGTATTTTAAATTTTTAGTTTTTAAATTTATTATAAATATATGAAATTTGAATCAAATCCAAATCCATTTTCATTTAGAATATTCAAACAATGTATTTAATCCAAATCCATGGAGTTAAGTCTCTCAATACAGATATAGCATTAGTTTAATTTCTCAAGATTTTCTGACTTCTAACCACAAAAAAAAAAAAAGGGAATAATGTCTCAAGGCATCCATTTCTTTGTTTCTTAGTTCATTTCATTAAAACAATAATAAATTGATTAATAAGCTTGAGTTATTTTTAGAACTATAAAATTTCGAATTTGAGTTTTAATTCGAGTCTATTATATCAAAGAAAACAATAACAAACTGAAAGTATACTATTTTATCTTCACCCATATTTTTACCTGCAATTTTTACCTGCATTAGCATATTATGTAGATGACTTTGAGAGTTGTTTGCTTGGAAAACAACTTGCATGGCTAACTACTTAGGAAATGCAGACGTGCCAAATACTGAGTATATCATTATGCGCTTTCTGATTTCTATCACTATTTATACTGAATGTTACATTACAGTGACTATTTATAGCTGCACCTGATAACCTTGAAAGCCTTTGGAACCAGCATTACCCCTTGCTCACACGTCTCAGTAGTTACGCAACTGCTATCCATGATCTTGCTAACTGTTGGTAACCTCCTCTATGACAGGTAACCTCCACTATGACTGAATAACTTCTCTCGCCAGTTTAATTAATATTCTCTGATAAATATCCTAATCACCACTAAAATAATTTAACAATATTTATATTAGGCCTCTTAAATAAATTAATACAATAAAATAAAATAAATTAATTTTATGAAAAATTAATTTAATTAATCATGGGCTTAAAAAGAGCTAATTGAATTATTTTTCATGCAAACAAGAATATTTTGATAGTGGTTGGATTATTATAATAATTAATCAATACCATATTTTATTAGAATTGTATATATATGTATGTAATAATTTTGAGAGTAATTATGAGTTAATAGGAAATGAAAGACTATGTTTGGTATGATTAGGGGAGATCATAAGTACACATAAGAAGAACCAAAAGCCGAAGGCTCATTAATATTGGGGAAATTCAGTCTAAATAAGAAAAATCATATTCTATTATAGGATGGTTTATTTAATCTTGGTTACATTTAGAAAAATATAAACATCTCATACACATTTTTTATACAAATAGTTTTGATTGAGACTTGAACTTGAAATCTCACAACTGTGGAGATGACTCCAATACCACTGAGATAAAGCTCATTGGTAACATCACATACACATTAAAGTCTAATGGTAGAAGCAAAATATCCATGTACTATCTAATGTGATTATGGGAGCACCAAATTACAAGAAAATTCTTCAAGAAGTAATTCAAGTAAAGATTCTCAAACTTGGCATGTCAAAGAAAATTAAATAGCTCATTTTAGTACAAGTATGCATGGGAGAAGCACATTGGACGTGCATGGTGGAGTGTAAGCACACATGGCATGATGTGGCATGGTTCCAACACACATGGACAAGTTCCAGGACACACGGTGTGATTTGGCTGGTCCCCTACCTTGTGAGTGTGGTTTCCTACCTCTTGTTTAGGAAGGACGCCAGCCTGCAAGTGGTCCTTAAGCCACTATTGGCACCAGTAACTACTTTTGGCCTAGCAGTAGATTCTTTTTATTCTTTTTATAAATGTCCTTAGATATTTGTAATTCTTTATGTCATTTTAAACTTTTAGCCATTTAGGGTTTTAGGAGATAATGTATAAGTGTTTCTTTTCTTTTGATAGTAGCCAACTAGAATATTAGTCAATTGCAGACATTATTCATCTTAAGAGATTATTCTCACCTTGGTTCTTTGAACTATTTATTAATTTTGCTTGGATCTCCAAGTTATGATAATGGATTCTTGCATTTTCTTTATTTAATTTATGATCTAAGGAATTCAGGTCAAGAACTAATTGGTTGAGTATTTATTATCATTATCTACATTTTGGTTGGTTGGTGATCTCCTCTCAATCCATTTATTTTTTCCCTTTGTTCTTCGATTGGCTGAAAATCTTCTCTCCATCCATTTGTTTTTCTTTGTTCTTGGACTGGTTGAGGATCTCATCACCTCTGTTAATTGTGGGTTTTTGATTAAGTGATTGGAAGCTTACGTCAAATTTTGGTATCAATGCTAAAACCCACTTCAAATTTTGGTATCAGAGCCTTGTTTGCTTAATCAAGTTAGTTATTTATACTTTGTTGATTTTCCATTTATATTTTTCATTGATTTTTGAGTGTTGTTCATCTTTTCATCTTAGGTCTTCTGAAATCCTTTTTTCCAAATTTGTTTGTGTTTTGTTAGAAAATAATTTGATTGGCTAACAGCTTAGGAATTGCGTGCATGCCACATACTAAGTGTATCAATTGTGCGCTTTTCTAACTTCTCTCAAATGGTTATGGGAACTTGACTAAACTGAACACAACTTCGTCAAAATCTCACTCTAAATTGAATAATTAAAGTAACTAAAAATTATATTAATTGCTATAAATTTAAGTACAAGGCTTGGAAAATAAAGATAAGGTTGGGAAAATAAAAAAAACAAATAAAATTAAAGATAAATAAACTACTGGAGTCTATTGTTATTGATTGATTGAGTGAGTGGTTGGGGGTTTTTTCACGTTGCAGTGTATCTAACTTTTATAGTTCTGCCTGCAGGCATTTGAAAGACTCCTAGAAGACTTTGAAATACACTCTGTCATATTCTATATTTACCTGTAGTCACCTACCCGCTCCTTGGAATTGCTTGGAACCACTACAAATTGTAGTCAACTTTCTTATCTCAGATAATTATCCATAACCATAATTAATTCATTTATTAATTATCTCAGGCCACAAATTAATTAAATTAATAAAATAAAATTAATTAAATTAATTTTACAATATATTAATTTAATTAATTCTTTGGCCTAAAAATAATTAATAAATAAAATAATTGTTTTTGGTGTAAACAATTGTCCTCTACGCCTGATTGGCTGATTAAGCCATTTTGGATGGACAAGATCTGATTTTAGGTCACTTTTTTACTGTTCAAAATTCAAAAATAATCAATTATTGTGACACCCCTCATTCGTCTATAGTGTAGGCGAGCAAGGCATGTCACACTCGGTATTGGAGCACTCTATTTTATCTTACTTTATTCCTAAATAAATTTCTTTCTTCTCGCCCTTTTAATTAATCATTCAATTTATTTATGAGGGAGAAACTGATGGAGTTTCCCCTATTGTATTGCCGTTTGGCGTGTTTTACTATTCACCTGCTTGAAATTTTTCAATAACATTCTACAATAAAAATCTCATCAATTATTCTCATAATCATCTCATATTTCAAATATCCTCCATATATTTCAATTTCATATTCATTTCCATGCATTTCCATTCATGCATAATTTATATATAGAAATTATCAAGTTTTATTAATTTACATGATTTATAGATTGATTACATAAATTCATAATTTATATGATCTACAAATTAATTATAATTTCATAATCTATATTTCAACATACAATTCATAATTTACATTACAAATAATAACTAATTATAATGTACAAAATACATAATATGACCTATATGGACCCTATCTACATGCATTACTAAGGAGGAGATAACCTTGAACACTATGTAGATCTGAACTCTAAATTCTCAGTCTAATGTCCACTGGGCTTTGTCTTCAGTACCTGCGCGAGGGAAACAAATCCATCGTGCTAAGCATTTCTGCTTAGTGGTGTAATAATAGAACAAGAAAATAATATATACAAATAAAGAAGGAATGAATCATAATTTGGATACTCTAGAATTTAATCTAATTTAATATAATACTTTTAGTATCAACTATCTTTTGTTCTAATTTATTCATCTTCAGAAACGTTTAATTCCTAAATTCACAGTAATAATATACAATCCACAAAATTCTAAGAATATTATTCTTAACTTTATATTATTATGAAAATGTGCACTTGTAATGTTTATTTAAGTTATATTTCTATTGCTAATCTTTTTATCATTTTATTTAATACTTACTAGGTTATTTTAGATTATTTTATAATAATTAACGTTCTCAGAGTCATTTCATAATAGATAAATTTTAACATCAGTCCAGTTTATTTCAGTTATTTCTATTAAATAGATTCTTAGAGCTAATATAATTTATTTCAAGTCTTCTCACTCATTTAGTTAATCTCTAATATTTTTAATTGCTAATATTTTTAACTTATTTCAATAAATTACACTACCCAAGTAACCTATGACAGGCTGACTAAACTGGATAAGCGGGTCACTGGGCACTGGATACCGTGGTGTCTCGGGCCGTCATACCATGGGACATGAAATACAGAACGTCAACCGCGTATGCAATTAGTATGGCTAAAAGCCATGATAACAGATAACCACGCATACAAGCCATAAATACAGGCATAAAGCTATAAAACAATACCCTATTGTATGCCAATCTATCCAATCTAACATACATATCTAGGCAATACATGGGCACATAAGTACCATTAAGTGTTATTATGTTTTATTATTTCATTATAAGCTCCAATAATAATTTATAATATTTCAATTCTATTCCTAGCAGAAGTATAAATTTCTAAAATACAATTCTACATAAGTTATGCATTCATTATAATTTATACATTCATTTAATCATTCATATGATCGCAATTCACATCAATTATCCTTCTATACCATTGTACTCAAAGTATTTTTCCTTTCTATAATAATGAGAACTAATGTCTCATTCATACTTTAATATGATTAATTTATTTATTACACTATTTATATAACTTATCATTTGCAATTCAAGAAATGTTTTTGCTTACTAAGTATTTATGATTCCTCTTATTTTCACTCATGTACCATTAAGTGTCAATAGGTTTTATTTTAATTCCTAGTGGAAATACAATGTCCAAATTCATTTTTATCTAATGCATATGTTCATAAATTTCATTTATATAGTTCATTTACAATTTCTTCTCTAATCTATCACACCAATTCATATGTACCTAGGTTCAAGCAAATTTTCATTTTTATTCAATAAAAGGGAAAGTCCCCAAATATTATTTACACATCATTTATACCTTTAATATTTTATTTATAGTAATTTACAATTCATGTTTCAAATTATATCAACTATGTCTCCTAAGTTCTATTTGTGATTAGAATACAAATCCCATCTACCTAATCACATGATTTAAACATACCTTAAATCATTTAAGTGAGGTATCATTAGCAATTTAAGTTTTGGTCCTTTGCATTAATATTATTGAGGTTACTATTTACCTTACTATTCACTCAAAAAGTGGACTTTTTCATATCTAGTAAATATGTTAATCCTAATTACACTAAGATCCCACATTTTGAGTTTTACACATGTTGGCATTAATTGCCAATCTCAATTTAAAGCTTATTTTAAGATATTTCAAATTTTCAGATTTCATAGCCAATGTTTACTATTTCATTAAACCAATCTACAGTAAAAATTTGATAAAATTTTCTTCATGAAAGTTGTTCCTTTATATGTGTAGTTTAATTTCTTTTTTGAATCACTCCATTCAGAGTTTTGTAGCTCAAGTTATGGCCTAAATACCATCACTGGCCGGATTGCAAATTTCTCCAGAAATTTTGGGCAGAAATCCATTCTGGCAGTTGTGGTGTCCTAACTTTGGTGGATAATTTCATTAAGTTCTGCTCAAAATTTGGAGTTATGTTCCTTATGAAAGTTGTTCTAAATTGTCTAAGCTTTCCATTGATATAAAAGTCAGGTCAATTGGACATTTCTACACTGAGTTATGCCTGAATGAATAAATACTGTTCATTTGGTCAATTTTTCCAGGTCCAAAATTAGTTACCCGGATTTTGGTCAATTTTTAGGTCATCCTAGGTTGGTTTTCTGGGCCAGGTTTCTTCACCAAAGTTGTGGAATTATGTATCTAATTTCATCTCCAATTAGCTTTACACCAATTGGAGCAACATAGTTCAAGTTATGACCACACAAACACACTGGACTCAGGGGGTCCAGAATTCTAGCAACAAATCTACTCATGCAATCCTCAATTCAATTCAACAATTCACTTCAAATTACCACCAATTATCATCAAATGGTCAGTAGGTGACCTTAAACACTTCAATTTTTGCATCATACTACAAAACCCCCAATTGTCTCCAAACCCTAATTTGTTATTTCCTCCAATTTAGGCAAACCATTTAATCCTCCATTCTAATTCATTTATATACAATCATCATCATGCATAATATAATTAAACTCATCAAACTCATCAAACTAACCACACACTAAAGCTGGCCAAAATTTATATTTCTAAATTTATGCATAAATTTCAACCTTTTTCCTTGTAATTTATTCATACTCAATCTTAATTTCAACTTTAGAAAGGAAGAAGACAGTGAAACTAGCACTTACCTTGTGAGCAGAATTTTCTCTTGGCCAATCTTAAATTTTCCTTCACTTTCTAACTCTTCCTTGGCTGCCAAACACCTTCCCAAGAGAAGTTGACAAGTTTTTGTGAATTAATTTGGGATTTTATAGTGATTTAAAGGTGGAAGATGAAGCTTAAGTGAAAGAAGAATGGGGAAGCTCCAATGGTGAATTCGGCCAAGGGAAAAATTTAAGGAAGAAAACCACTTTCTTTTTTTTTTTTTTTTTATGGATTTTCATTTCTTGCTTTATGTGTTGTCCAATTTTAATTGGGTGGTAAAATTTAATTACATCATTATGACATAGCCATGATGTCATAATTCTACTTAAATTTCATTTATTTGCATTTTCCTTTCTTCTTTCTTGTAATTATTTTTAATTAAATTTTCATCAATATTTATTCAAATTTTTTTGTCATGTTACTTAAATGGACAAGTTGGTCAAAAATCATCTCTGAAGGTGAAATGACCAAAATGCCCTTCATTTTGCTTAACGGACTAAAATTGTCTGTACCGATTTAGAAAATTTTCTGAGTATTTTCTTGGCATTCTGGTGCCATCGAAGGCTTAATAACTCTTTACTGGAGTCCCAAAAATTAATTTACAGAATTTTCCTCAGGTTTAGGGCTACTAGCTGTCTTCAAAGCAACTTCCCGTTAGGTCACCCATCGCCGGGACATCGGCTCATTTAACTTTATTGTATTTTATTTCTAATTTTTTTTTAAATTTTTCTTACTATTATTTGGTCTATTTATGACTTCTCACTCTAGTCTAAATATAGTTCCAGACATTTTAGCTGTACGATCAGACGCTGGTCACAAGAACAGTAGAATGTACGGAAGATCTAAAGTGAGGGCATTACAATTATCACTTGTAATCCTCCTGGGAATTTGAAATTGATGCTAACTCTATCCAATAAAAGTTTAATTTCCAATGGAACTCTAATCATTGTAAATTATTATTCCCATAGAGTTCTAATCACTGTAAATCTCTTATTACTGCAGATTTATCTCGCCAATCAAATCCTATTAACTTGATTATTACTTAAAGAAACCCAAGTAGTATCTCTCTCTCTCTCTCTCTCTCTCTCTCTCTCTCTCTCTCTCTCTCCCCCCTTCTTCCTTTTCTTTTCCTTTTTCCTTACCTAATTCTTCTTGTGCAATTGCCAGTGTTTCATTCTCTAGTTGCCTTCCTCACCGTCAATTCTTTGATTGGAATGGCACTCCATTACCATTTGAGCTAGTTTCTTTCATTATTTCATCTTTTTGGCACATCACCATCCAACCGGCGTTGTTCCATTCCTCATCCCATCATCGACTACTCATCAATTCTCCACTAGCATGCCATATCTCATTAATCATTGATTGATATATCTGCTAGCTAATTCTTCTTGCACTTTGTTACAATTAATTCAAGGTATTCTCCTCGCTATTCTTGCTTAAATTGGTAATTTTTGAGACTCTTGATGTTCAATGATGGTTGAGAATGTGATTAGACCATGTTGATTGCTTTTAGAATTGGTAATTTCGCAGGTACCTACAAAATGTTAATTGGTATCTATAGTATATTTGTCACACCTTACCCCTTCGTAAGGCATAACATGATCCCGTAGTATACCTAATGAATTACCAAACTTCGTCTGCTGATAACCCATTAAATACACTATAAGGGATTTTAAACCTTTTCTTATTTCTTTTTACAGTGGTGAGCACTTTTGACAGGTGTTAAATTTTTTTTTTTTTTTAACTGAAGTGAAACCAAATAACAAATTTGAAGTATCAATAATTTCTGTAAAAATTTCGGTAGAGTGCCGTCTGTATTTGGAGCAAAACAGTTCTTCAAAAACCTGTAAAAAGCACTTCCAATATATTTGTTCAATCCCAACTCCAATATAGCTCAACTCAAATCAGTGTCCTCAACACAGTTCAAACTCAATTCAATATTATTTTCAGCAATTCCAAAGATAAAGTGCAAAATAAATGAGTATTTCAAAAGCTAAAATAAGATAATTGTAATACAACATTTTGAAAGGCCAAAATAATTTATAACTTTATTTTACAACTGCTCAAGACCAAGTACAATATATACATACAGTTCATATCCATTACAATAATATTTACTAGGAAGTGGTATACTCAATATACCCGGCAAAATCTCAAAGCGAAGTCACAAGCAGCCTACTCTGCTGCTTTATCTGTCTATCTACCTGCGACAGTAATGAAAAAGCTATCGCTGAGTAAAATTTGCTCAGTGGTGTACAATAACAATTTAAAATGCGGTATATAAAACTTTTATTGACAATTTACAATTCAAATAATTCACAATTTCATGTCACAAATTTCGAAGCTCATATAACACAAATTTGATCAAACAATTGAATAACACAGTGTTGCCAATCAATAACACAACTTAAGTCATGACACAAATGTTTCTGAATATGCCGTGTTGTACACCATGACAAGACAAAATCACCCCACTAATCGAAATCAATGAGGGAGGTGGCTAGCTAGCTAATGAGTACTCATCCAAACTCATCTCAGACTGGCAAGCCAGAGAGGGAGGAAAATAATCAAATATCAAACTCAACCCCACAAGTGGAGGAGGAACAAAGTAATATTGTCATGCCAAGTGTGAATCAAAACAATTCCAAATCACCATATTTAAATATTTTAAACAAACCACAAATCACATTTTATCTCAAAATTTCCATTTACAAAGTAGGCAACACAATAATTTCCAAAGCCAAAACAATAAAAAACTATTCATAACTCATTTCTCCAAATAAATTTTCTAGTAAAAGCAGTGAATATAAAAAGTATTATGCACAGACCTGATTTGAGTCGCCTCTAGGCCTTGACTTAATGTTCCTTATGCTTTTCAATATCTTTTTCAACTGAAACACACAATTTAAAGTGTTTCAGTACTCAGTTAAATTATTTCTAACAATAAAATCCAATATCTAATTTTTCTTAGTACTATTCCCTTCAATTCATTTTATTAGTCAACTTATAATGTTGACCTTTGATGCACTCTAAGTGAGTCAATTTTAATGTTCCCAGTTTGTCACATTTTATAGTCTCTAAGTGTTGGTATATGTTACCAATTCTATTTTAAAGCTTATTGCATTTTATTGCCATTTTCCAGATTTCATGGCCAATGTTTACTGTCTATTGGACCAAACTACAGTGTAAATTTAATAGATTTCTCTTCATTAAATTGTTTTTCATTGTGTCTTCTTTAATTTTCTTTTTGAATCACTCCATTTGGAGTTGTATAGCTCAAGTTATGGTCAATTAACCATAACTAGGTCAAATCTAAATTTTAGTTTCCTTTTTAGGCATTTTCGATTCTAATTTTACCAATTTATTTGGACTATTTGTAATCACATTAAGGCCTAGCATTCCTCATAAGTATTGTTGCCCTATGTCTTAGGGACAACTAGAAATTTTGGTTACTATTTTTCAAGTCTTATAGAATTCTTTATAGACAAATTGTTAACTTAGACTCAAAGGTCCTATATTGGCATGGTCCTCAATTAGGTCAATGGGTTTGACCTTAAATTCTGACCTCATACATTTATAATTTGAGGAAGTTATCTAAAACAATGTTTTAGGTCTCTTTCTTAGCTTTTCAGATTGGTATGGCTCATTTAAATTGGACACTTCTCATGGGAGATATGCTTATTTGAATTTTTTGGATTTTATGGTCAAATGTGCCAATTCCATATTTTATACATCAACTTGATCAAACTAATTGATCTATTTATCTTAGTTTTTGGGTTTTGGTCAGAATTACAAACTTGTAGGTCTATGTCTTATTGAAATTTTTCCATAAATTTTAGGTCATTTGGAGTTTACTAGACCAAGTTATGGTCATTTTACCAATGCTGGACAGGTTGTACTAAAATGGCAAACTTAGGTCATTTTTAGGTCATTTCCGATTCTGGCAGTTTTTATACCCGAACTTGTGCAAGCATTTTGACTTGCTTATGGTCATTTCTAAGTTTTGTGATCTCTATAAAAGCTTTCCATGGTATAAATTTCAGGTCATTTGGACCTGTTTTGAGTGAGTTATAGCCAAAATACTGACTGCTGTTCAAATGGTCAATTTTCAGGTTTACAAAGTCACCAATCCAGATTTGGTCAACCTTCATGTCACTTTCCGGATAGAATTTAGGTAGGCTTCCAACATGAAAGTTGATGCATTTTATGTCTATTTTTGCCTCCAATTGGCCTCATACCAATTGGGGTCACACAAATTCACTTATGGCTTAAAATGTATACTACCCTTAAACATAATTCTCATACTCCAATCAATGCACATTCAACTTGTTGTAATTTTACTTCCTATACCTCATTCTGGATTTGTACCAAACCATAACCATTCATCACATCACATTATGGTCAATTTGGGCAGAATATACAAACTCTCCATGTGCCAAATACAACTCAGAATTACAAAGTCTAAATTCAACAATATATACACATAACACACCTAATTAACACATATAATTCCCACTAATGATTTACATATACATTCTTCAATCCTTGGTACCATAATTCATCAAATAATAGCATGAAATTAAACACTTTTCCTTGAATTACCAGGCTGCCAAATTTACACCCTTCAAATAATTCATCAAACCCTCAAATTTTCTTCACCAAATTACTCATCTCAAGCTTTATATAAACTTTGCTTAAGAAAGGAAGTGAATTGGATACTTACCTTTTTTGGAGCTTGCTCAAATCTTAACAAAATTCCTTCTTTTTGCTCCCAATATGCTTCCCAAGTTTTGTAGACCAACTTTGATGAAGGAACTTAGGAAATTTATGGCTTAAATCATGGAGAGAGAAAGCTCAAAGGTGGATGTCCATGGAGGTTTTTCTTTGAGAGAAATTTCAATCGGCCAAAGTGAAACTTAAGGAAGAAGAAGATGTAATGGACGCACACTTGTCCACTTAATGAGTTTAAATAATCCCATAGTGCTCCACTAACATAATTAACATTTAAATAATCTAATTTTTTTAATTATTCCACATTTTACCCTTAATTCCTTTTAATTACTCCACACATTTGACTTCAATTTTTTTATGGCATTATTAAATTTTAACACTACTAATTCTTCATGGACATTTAGGTCAAAAGTCAACTCGGGGTTCAATTAACCAAAATGCCCTTATTCAGTTTGTGTTTCGAATTTTTCAGTGCTACCGATTAAATCCTTGACTCGTCGATTTCTAAATTTTCGTTTTTATTTATACTGACTTACTAATTTTTCTGTGACATTTTCTAAGTCAATTATACCTCAATAGATGTTTATTTAGGTCCCAAAAACATTTTCCAGGGTTCCTCGCAGTCCAAGGCTAGTCAACGGTCCTTGCCGTAACTTCCCGGTGCGGTCACCCATCGCTACGGGTTTGGCTCGTTTAACTTACTTTTATTTCGTCTCTTTTATTTTCTCTTAATTTTTCTTGTATTTTCTTTTTATTTATTTCATCATTTTATGCCTTCTCACTATTACTGAAGTGTAGTTCCAGGCATTCTAGCTGTCTGGACAGACACTGATCACCAGAATAGTAGAACGCACTACCGAATGTAGGGGTGTTACAATATTAGTTGGAGCCTATAGAATGTTGGTTAGTACTTGTGGTTGGTACCTACATATATGTTGGTTGGCACCTGTGATATGTAGGTTGGTACCTACAAGTGGTACTTGCGAATGTGTAGGTCAAGACTTGTCAATTGCCTGCATTTGTTAAATATAAGTATTGTATTTAAATTTGCATGTCTACGTTTCTTACTTGACTTTTATTGCTCTGGAATGCTCTTTATATCCCTTATATTTGTAGTTATGGCATTGGACCCTTCTTCTGGTTCACAGGTACTGACTAGTAACTAGGTACCTACCCAGGAACCAGTAGCTCCGTAGGTACCATTGATGGTACCATAGGTTTCTCCCATCAGTAGTGGCATTCCTAGGTTAAGTGCTACCTCTTCTGCCTTGCTAGTATACATTCCACCAGCCTTCCCTATGCCCAATGCCAACTTATTCTCTCGCACTACTAAAGGTAATTTCTAAACTTACTACATATGTGAGCTTCTGCAGGTTGTGTCTGATCATTGAATGTGACCATTTGTTTGTATTTGAAGAATTAACTATCTATTTTATAGAGGAAACTCTACCCAATTTTCATCTCAGTAGGTAGTGACCTTTGCTTTTACAGGTGTTGGTTCGTTAAAACCTGTAGGTACTGATGCCTACGGATCTGTGGGTACCAGTTTTGGTAGGACTCGGACTATTCCATTATTTAGTCCCCTTTCAATAAGTCTTGTGCTTTTCTACTGTTTCACTTAATACAAAATTTTATCTAGGTGCTTGACATCACTTACTTCTTTTTTGTAGGGTCTTGTAGTAGGGGCTGCCACTGTTGATCCTTTTACTTTTTCTCATGACATTCCACTGCCTCTTTTCCCTTTAGGGAACTACCAAGAGTTACTGCTCGATCGTGAACTATAGTCCCTCCCCTATCTAGGTGACATCAAATCTTAGCCAAAGCATTCTTATAGCTGGGAAGCATGGATAGACCGATTCCAGCCCCATTTCTCTCAAACTTGGAAGCTCCTGGGCATATATGACTTCATCAAGTTGTCCAAATGTGGTCCACCTTTCTATCTTGGGTTGCTAGCTGGCTTTTTAAGGTTAAGGTCCAGATCTTGCAACTCTTTCATTTTGCCAATATGACCTATGTCCATCACACTGAAGGATATTAAAGTCTTAATAGCCTTACCTATCATTGGCAATGAGGTTCCTAGTTCCTTTATAGAGTTGCCCTCTAAATATAAGAAGCTGGACAAATTTACCTCCTACAATGCCCTCATTGAGCACAACACAGTTATCAGCTAGTTTGATCATACTTTATTCTTCTAGTGTTTGATCTATAGATTTATCTTCTGTCCCTCTTCTAGGTGCCCTTCTGCTGAGTACTGACCACTAGCCTACTTTCTCGCCTTAGGTTATCCCTGTGCTTAAATTACCATAATGTTGGCTTCTATTTTTTGAGCTTTATTTACCATGGTATCAGACGATGTACTTCTGAGCAAGGTGAATGGCATCTTCTGAATTGTGTAGTTATGGTTACTTTCCTACTTCCCTAAGATGGAAGACACTCTGCTAATCCCTGTCAATAGTGTCTTTGGCAAAAGGATTATTTCTCTTGCTTGTACTTGGGATGAGAACCGAGTTTTGAGTTTCCTAGTTTAGCTATCCACTCTCGACTCCTTTGGTTTCCCCCCTTCTGATGATACTGAGGCCTTTGAGTCTACTAGCCTTCTTGTCTGGCTCATCTGCTCCAAAGCCACCTTTACAGATGATGCTATTAGCCATTAGGCCTCTACCACCATTATCATACCAGTACGATTTTGGGCATTCATTTAGGTATAGTGAAGCCTGGACTAGAGTTATACATGCTTTCCTTTGGTGTAGACAGCTAAGATTTGCTCAGGGTGTTCCTTCTGGCAATTTTATTCGTGCCAACCTAGCCATCGGCAGCGGGATCAGCCTGTCCTCTCCAGCAGATATGGGTCGATATAGGTGCAGACTAAAGCAGCTGCAAGATGTGTGCCAGACCATTCCTATAAAGGCTGTTGATCCTTTTTGTCGTACCTTTCAGAGTTGGTGTGCTTCTAAGTTTCATAATGCTATTGTCAAACCTGTAGCCTCAAGTACCTACTATTTGGTTATTTTTCCTATTATACTTGTCATTTTACTAACCTTTGCTATTTTTCTCTAGGTTCTCTTTCATGCACTCATACTAATTTTTCCACTAGTATAGCCCTAAGAACAGTTCCTTTTCGATCCATTCCTCCTTCCAGGAAGTGGGATAGTACATTTTTCCACTCACAGCTTCCTCCACCCAAAAAGACTAAGGCACTAGCTAAGAGATATAAGCCCAAAATTAGGAAGTCTCTGACTTAGAAGAAGCAGCTCATCTTTTCCTTCTAATAGGCATTCTAGCCATCATGTACCTATATCTAGGAAGCCTCAAGCACAGGTTTCTGACACCAATGGCACTGACTCAGGTATTCTTGTAGGTGCTGACTCATCTTTTAATGGCAATGCTTCTTTTGAGAGATACTATGAGTAGGTACTGAGCCTAGTATCCTCTGAGAGTGACCATGCTACACAGGAGGTAGCAGACATTTGTGATGTTGATGATTCTCTAAGAGATATTCCTTTGCCCACTTCTCCTAAGATATGTATTTATTATTTATTATGTCAACTTCTCTACAATCTGAGCTAGTACTTACCTTTCTTCCTACAGGTACCTACTACCTTAGCTCCAGCCCCTATGACTTCATTTACTCTAAGCTCCTCTACTATTTTAGGCTAGAGAGCCCTCCCCTTGGCTAATACCCCTTGGCTAATATAGTTTATCCTCTTCAGGATCTCGACTTTTCATTTCTAGCTTAGTTTTCTAGTAGCTCTAATGCTTATCTTACAACCAAACCATCTAATACCACAGTCACGATGGCAAAAAACAAGCTATGCCACTTGCTGTCTATAGAGCTTAGGATTAGAGGTCAGTACTACTTTCTACTCTATCCACCCTCATTGCAGTAAGCACACTGCTCCAAGATGCACAGACATAGGTTACTGAGATCCTGCCTACTTATACTGAGAAGATTTAGTCTTTTGCAGCACTCTTTGCTTCTATTACAGACTTCTTGACTAGGCATTGTGAGTTGAGGGAGCTTGTTCAAAAGGCCTAATCTTATATGGTCCATGCCAGGGAGAGGGAAGACAGAGTGAAAGCCATTAAGGGCAAAGTGGATGACCTAGAGGAGTAGCCTGAAGGTAGAGATCAATGAGTTGAAGGCCGAGGAGGCCTTTCTCATGAGACTAGAGGATAATCTACTGGTTGAGCACATGATAGACAAGGGTGTGATCTTGTTTGAGGGTGATGCTTTGAGGGAGCTAGCTATACCTACAGAGGCTAAGATTCAAGAGCACCAGTCTTGTTCAGATTTCCTAGCTTCCTGCCAGAACTGTTGGGTTGTCCTCTGTGAATCTATTTTATCTCATCTATAGATTCCTATTACTTTGATTCCTGGTCTCATGACCTAGTGTCCTGACTATAGTTGTAGTACATTTATTTTATGATATGATTGATTTTGATAGCTATACTGAGAATAATATGCCATGTGTTGGCCTTTTTTTTATTAGTGGCCTAAGAGCCAACCTTGATTACAGAGCTTGTCTTATCTGATTACATTGAATGTCTAGCAATTTATGTTAGCTATAATTACATTGTTTACACAGGAATCCTATACTAGTTGTAGGGTTGGCTTTTAATGAGGCTGTAGGTTGTCCCTACTTATTTTCTTCTGTTTGTTTGTCTTGCATTTTCCACATAGTGGACAATTTTTTCTTTAGGTACCTGCCATTGATAGACTTCTTGTGTTACTCTCTTACAAGGCTTGCTAACTAGTAAGCATTACTTCTAAGTACCTAATGCATCTGGAAAGGACCTTCCCAATTTGGAGACCATTTTCTAAACTGCTTGTCTTTGGCACCAACAGGTAACACAGTCTTCTAGACTAGGTC
This sequence comes from Hevea brasiliensis, assembly GCF_030052815.1. Classification (NCBI taxonomy): domain Eukaryota; kingdom Viridiplantae; phylum Streptophyta; class Magnoliopsida; order Malpighiales; family Euphorbiaceae; genus Hevea; species Hevea brasiliensis. Next base: position 77,993,397 of record NC_079506.1, on the reverse strand, counting down.
TCTTTGTTGAAAATTCTACCTCTTTATCCTTTTATTATAAATCCTTGACACTTTCTTCTTTTGTTTAGCCATGTGGTTGAATGCATGCATCCAAACTTCATCCAAGTCTTTCAACTCCATGGCCATAGCTTGAGTGTATTTATCTAAAGTAAGGCCATTTTATAGAGAGACTTTGAGAGAATGAACTAGTACCTCTATTAGGAGTACTGCATGATGCCCATAAGTCAAGGCAAAAGGGCTTGTCTATGTTGCATCTCGCTTAGAAGTCCTATATGCCCACAAGGTCTTTGACAAGATTAGGTTCTAGTCTCTTGGGTTTCGATCGATCATCTTCTCTAGGATACCAATTATAATACCTACCATTTTTTGATGTCAGAATATCTTTCCTTGATGGAATATTCAGGTAAAAAGTAAAACTTCGTTGATGAGGGGGTGGCAGCAAGACATGAAGCATGTTTATGTATGCAGTTTGGAATGTTCAAAATGTTAGTAGTATGCCCTAGAGCATATCATTTAGTATGTATCTTGTACATATTTTTATTAATAAAAGGCATTTCCACTTTTCCGTTTACATAATATATTTATGTGTAATAGAAAAGGTCTATTGATATTTTGTTAGAAATTCTATTCTTAAGTTGTTAAAAATATGAGTGACAGTATTTCTGGCACAAAGTATCATAAATAGGTTCACAATCAAGGATACTTCATAATAAGGACATGACTTATCCAGAAAGATTGTATTCATGTTTGTTCCCAAGTTATTTATATGAGATATAAATAAGATGGAATGGTGATTCTCATGCCATATAACAAACATGATAGGCACTTATACATGATAAGTAGGCCGAACCAGTGACACTTATGACAAGCACATGGAGTTTACTCTTGTCAATACATTGTCATAAATCTTATCAGTGCATATAATCTTTAGACCTGAGATAGCACAGTTATCTTGTATATAGGTGGTTTGAGTTTGATACTGCTTTCATACTTATACTGTGTATGGGTATATGGGCATGTGTTGGCTCCTACTAGTTATATATGGAGGTAGGTGTTGATCAAGAAGGAATCTGTTCCTCTAAGTAAATAGAGATAAAATCCTATGTTCATTTAATTGTTCTTGATGTTTCAAGTTCCTGGCTAGGACAGATAGATTTATTCAGAAAGAGTTTCTGATGAGAAAATCTTTTTAATCCAGAACTGGAATTAAAAGAGAACATAATATTCATAGCAAATGGAGTTTGACATAAACCATGACTCCAGCTTGAGTTAGGATTTTGTAACAGAGAGATTCTAGTGCATGGTAACATATGATTATAGGTTCATTTAAGGTAAACCTTATTACTGATTGGGTGGCCATGGCATGCTATGCTAGGTGTTAAGCATGGTTTATGAGGTGCATAAAATGATTTAGAGAAATCATTTATGGTAAGAAAGAGTTCTGATGATATTAAGAGTTGATATCATATCTCATTGCCAATTAGTGATGAGCCTAGTAAGTCACACACATACACAAGTAATCACCTAATTAAATATGATTTAATTAATTAATTAAAGAGTTTAATTGATTAATTAAATAAGTTTGGTTTGCAATTAGATTGCAAAGTCCCTAGCATGACTTGAAACCAAATCTAGGTTATTGGATGTACAGTATAAGTTAAATTTATATTTAAAGTGTTTAAATATAAATTTAATTAATGAGAAATTAATTAACAAAGATTAATTAATTGATTTATATTTGATATAAATTGATTGGAAGAAGAGAAATAATTATTTTGGATTGAGAACTCAAAATTAAGACACAAGGGCATTTTGGTCATTTTATAGGGTGACATGTGGCACCATGAGATGGTGACAAATGGCACTACACATAAGCTTGCCAAATGTCTTTTAATCATGTAAGATGATTAAAATTAAGATTAAATATAGGTTTGATGTAACACCCCTATTTGTATAGCTAGGTATATTTCACTGTTCCGGTGACCGGTGTCGGTCCGGACAATTAAGAGGATTAGAACCACATCTAAGACAATTAGTTAAGCCTTGAACACAAATAATTAGAAATTTCCAAATAGTTAAGTATAAATAAGAAAAACAGAATACAAGAAGTTAAATGAGCTGAGAGTTACAGCGATGGGTGACCTCCTCGGGAAGGATTGCGAAGTCGATTTAAACTCAAATTTCGAATAGTAAAATGTGACGCTGCGGTCCTTAGGACTATTGCGAACATAGTGAAAAAGAGAAAATCACAAAAAAGAATTATTAAGCCGGTCAAATAATCAGGTCAGGGATCCAAAAGAAATATTGAATTACTTACAAACCGGATCGAACTGGCGAGGGCCAATTTGGTCAATTGACCCCTAGAGCTGATTTCTGACCTAACTGTCAAATAAAATCGGAGAAAAGAAAATTTCATAGTCGGGAATTAAATTAAAGAACTAAAGAAAAATAAATGAAAAAGAAAAAAGAAAAAGAAAAAGTGAAAAAAGTTATTACATCATGCATGACATCATGCATGATGCAATAAACTTAATAATAAAAAAATTTGAAATTTCATTGGATAATTGTGGATTAAAGTGGATTAAAAACACAAAAAAGAAAAAAAAAAGTAAGTCTTCATCTTCTTCCATATGCCGTCTCCCATTTCTCTCTTGGCTCTCTCTCAACAATCCTCCATAACCAAGCTTGCTCAAGCTTTCAAACTCCTAACCTCACCCTAAAATTATATAAATTATCCACTAAACACCTTTAACTAGACTTTGGTGAGAAGATTGGAACAAGAAAGAAGGGAAGAAAGTGAAAGAAATAGAGGATTGGAAATTCAAGAAGATGTTAGTAATCTAAACATTGAATTTCTAGTTTAATTGTTGTGTTTATAGTTGCATTAACCTAGAAATATACTTAAAATTAAAAGAAAATTATCCTTGGGGGACCAAATAGAAATTCGGCAGCAGTAGGTTAGGGCTTGAAATGAGTGAATTTGATGCATTTGAATGGTTGTTTAGGTTGAATTATGTATGTGGACTATGGATAGGTGTTTAGAGTGCGTTAGATTTGAATTTTATGGAAGTTAGGGTTTTAGACCTAGGGTTTGAGAGACAAAATTTTGAGAATTGGTCAAATTGTGTGTTTAACCTTGTTTGAGCTGAAAAATGGTCATATGTGACCAATTGTGGTATGTTGGAAGTGTGGGAATCAAGTGGAGATTCGGATTGGATATGGGCATTCTGCAGGCAACAAGACCAAGGTCCCTTTCAAAGACCAAAACTAAAAATTTACCAACCCAATTGGTGTGAGGCCAATTGGGAATAAAACTAGACACAAAATGACATATTTTTCATTTAGGAATCATGCCCAAAAAGTGACCATAGCATAGTGAACAAATTAGCCAAATCCGGACTTAGGTATTCTGTCCTGTACAAAAATGACCAAATGAATAGGCATAACTTGGGCTAGGTAGGTTCAAATGACCTGAAATTTTACCAGTAGCAAGTTGCGACATATCCCTACAACTTTCATGAAAAACACAAACCCAAATTATGCCCTTAACTAAGTCATTTGGCCACCCAAAATTAGTAACCTAAAACTGCCAGAACCAAGTTTGGTGCCCAGAAAATCTGGGTAAGTCCAATCTGGCAGCCATGTTCAAATGGCTATAACTTGAGCTAAAAAACTCCAAATGGAGTGATTCAAAAAGGAAAATAAAGTTAAGACAATAAGAAACAATTTCTATAAAGGAAACTTAGCCAAATTCTAACAGCAACATGACCAATGGAACAATATAAAATAGGACACTAAAACTGAAAATTTGCAATTTTGCCTAAAAGACTTAAGTTTTGAGAAAATGACCAAAACCAATAAGTTAGATAACCAAAATGTGATATATGGGTATAATTAGATTTCCCATACCTATTAAGCATAAGAAAGTCAATATTTTGATTTGAATAGTGTCGTGAATAGTAACTCCAAAATGAAAATTTTCAAGAACGTTAATTTAAGCATATTTGGGCTAGAATTAAGTATCTACGAATTAATTATTGGATTTATTGTGAAATAAGATACTGAAACACTATAAATTTCGTGTTTCAGCTGAAAAAGACCCATAAGATATAAGGGACTGAGTCAAGGTCTAGAGGCGACTCACGTCAGGTTTGTGCACAATAACTTTAAATTATTGTTTTCCCACTGAAAACTTGATTTGTATGTATTATGTTAATTATGGGTTTTGAGAACTACTGTGTTTCCACTTTGTGGATGGAAATTTGACTTTGAAAATTGATTGTGTTTTGTATAAAATATTTGAATAACTTGATTTAAATTGTTTTTAATTCACACTTGGCATCGCAATATTAATATGTTCCTCCTCCACTTGTGGGGTTGAAATTGATATTTGATCACTTTCCTCCCTCTCTGGCTTTCCAGTCTGAGGGGTGAGTTTGGATGAGTGCTCATTAGCTAGCTAGCCACCTCCCTCATTGATTTCGATTAGTGGGGTGAGTTTGCCTTGTCGTGATGTACACACGGCATGTTCGGAAATTTTGTGTCATGGCCTAAGTTGTGTTATTGATTGGCAACACTGTATTTATTAAATTGTTTGATTAAATTTGTGTTATATTAAGCTTTGAAAATTATGATTTGTTATAAATATGATTTGAAAAATTGTGAAATGCGATTATGAGATTTTTAATTATAATTTGTTCATAAATATTTTATGTTATGCATTTTATACTGTATTGTGCACCATTGAGTATTTTTATACTCAGCGGTAGCTTATTTTGCTATCGCAGATAAGGGCAAGGAAAAAGCAGCAGGGTGAGCTGCTGAATTGACGAGAATTTCACTGAATTTTTGTACGAGTATTATTTTATACCCAATGTAATTTAGTTTGATGTAAACAAATATTGTTCATATGTATTAATGTAAAGTTGAGCAGTTGTATTTATAAATTGTAATAATATTATTTTTGGATTTTATATCTGTAAATTAAACTTGTGAATGTTTATTGAATGCAATATTGATGGAATTATTTTGAAATGGTTTGATTTGAGAATTTTGTGTTGACTGAGTTGATTTGGGTTGGGAGTTGTGAAATGAAATTATTTGGAAGTGGTTTTCACTGGTTTTGAAGAATTGTTTTTTAAAATATAGATGGCACTCTGCCGAAATCTTTATAAAATTTACGGAAAAATAAAATGGGACAAAAATCTTACTAAATTTCAAACTTCAATTAAATGTTTTTAATTCCTACCAAAATGCTCACCACTTCCAAAATGTAAGAAAATGGTTTTAAAATCCATTGTAGTATATTTAATGAGTTACCGGTAGGCGAAGTACGGTAATTCATTAGATGTACTACGGGATCATGTTACATCTTACGGAAGGGTAGGGTGTGACATTTGACACTGGCACAATGTGATTGGGTCAATTAAACCTAGAACCAATCAGAGGGTGACATGTGGTAAGGGTGAGATGTGGCAAGGGTTTTATGTGTTGACTTACCTATATAAGTGTTGTTATGAAAAGAAAACAACACAACCAGCAACTGATATCCTTGGTGTCGCCACCCAAGAGGCTTTCCTTCTCTTCATCTTCTTCTCTCATCCATTCTAAGAGATTAGCAAACAATCTCTTGAATTTAAAATACTAGAAATCGTTTCTAGTGTTCTGTTTACATCTTTAATCTCTTAAAAGGCAGAACTTGATTTTTTAAATAATAGAAAAAGCTTTAGAAGCTGTTCAAGGGTTGCCATAGGTGAACTTGGTGTGGACAAGCTAGAGGAGTAACATCTGGTGTCCTGAAGACACATCCGAAAGGCACAAATACATTGCAGTGCATCAAGAGGTTAGTGTATTTGTTCTTAATCTAATCTAGGGTTCTAAAATTAATCTGATTAATTTTAAAATCTTAAATGGTAAATACAGATCCAAAAACATATTAAAAGTGTTTTGATATATTGTATATCATTGAAATCAAATAGATAAAAATAAATCTTGCATGATGCATGTGACCCTAGGTGAAAATTTTTGAATTCAATGGTATAAACTTTTGTTTTTCATTCTTCCGCTCCTTCAATTGGTATCAGAGCCTCTATATTTGCCATTTAGATTGTTGATTATATGATTTAATTGTGTGTTTTGATTATGAGATGATTTATCCATTGCTGGTTGCAATGGATGTGTGGCGGCATGCTTGAAGAACACCAACATGGTGCGCTTGGTTTTTTCTTCTAATGGTGGCGCAAGGTTTGGCTTTTAATTTACAATTGTTGTATAATCTAAAAGCTCATTCTATGTCTAATTAAATTGTTTAATTAGAGTTTTAATCACACAATTAAATTTTGATTCAAATATGATTTTTTAAAAATTGTTTGAATGTGATTCAAATCTGAATTTTAAAAGTTGTTTGAATGTGATTCAAATATGAATTTTTAAAGTTATTTGAATCATATTCAGATCTGAATTTTTAAAAATTGTTTGAATGTGATTCAAATATAATTTTTTAAAAATTGTTTGAATGTGATTCAAATATGAATTTTTAAGGTTGTTTGAATGTGATTCAAATCTGAATTTTTAAATTTGTTTGAATGAGATTCAAATCTAAATTTTTAAATTTATTTGAATCATATTCAAATTTGGATTTTTAAGTTGAATATGAGATATTCAATTTAATTTAAGTATGTATGTTTTATTTAATTGTTAAATAGTTATATGCATGATGGATGATCATGGATTATAAAAGACCAATGTGATTGGATTTATTTCTTTTATGTTTCTTTGGGATTGTAAATTAATTAATTTATTTTAATTTCTTTTGGGCATGTATTATTAAGGTTGTAATAATTTTTGGATTGTAATTTCATTTATTTTGTTCTTGTAAATTCGCTTTGGTATGCCAAGGATTATTATGTAATTGGATTGCAATAAGTTCAAGGAGGTCAAGAGCATTGGTGGAACCAGTGAGAGGAATTCAAGATCAAGTGTTGATTATGTACTCCTTCAGTAACTCTTGTAAAATGAATAAATGAATGAAATGCACCTAGGAATGCCCTGATTCAATTCTTGGTGGCTCAAAATTGAATCCCTTGGAAAGTCCATGATCATACCATATTTATTTGTTGTCCATGAATGCATGAGATGTATGTGAATGTATGCAGTATATGATATATGCATGCTAAATGGATAATGTGCAAAGTGAGACCTTAATAGTAATTAGGATGACCATAAAATCTTTCAAACAAATGATTAAGTTGGAAATGCTATAATTAAAGTAATTATAACATGGGCCCTCCATTGGGGCAATTATTTTAAGAAATTTTAAATAGTTGCATAAGATGCAATTAATTTAAGAGATTTTCTTAAGAATAATTGTTAAGCATGAGATGTTGTAAACATGTAAATGGTTTGGTGGCCAATATTGGATGTACCTGATGACATTAAAATTATTTGCATAATTACTGGCTCAATGGGATCAACTTAACTAATGCAAGATAAGTCAATAATGGATGTACCTGAGATTTTGAGCACTAGGGGCTAGGTAAAGGATTGAACCTCACATGAGATGTGATGGGCAAGGAGTTGCTCACTTATAGTTTATTGTAATTCCAATAATGGATGTACCTGAGGATGTTCAATAGAATTATAAGAATTCAATCACCCACTAGAAATCCATCCATCTAGGATTTCAGTTTTCTACTTTGGAAGTGTAGGATTCTCTAAGTTAGTGGGAGGACCAATTTGATTAAAAGACCATAATCATTTTGGTTAATTACATGATATATTTACTAATTAATCTAGTTATTTTTGCAGTTAATTTTCTGATAATAATGAGCACAGAACAACCACCACCATCCAATATCCTTGCAAGCATACTTGATCACAATAGGTTGACAGGACCTAATCTCTCTGATTGGCTAAGAAATTTGAAATTTGTCATGAACCTTGAACATATAGGATATGTTCTAAACTCAAATGTTCTTGGACCCTTACCTCCAGAGGCCACTCCAGAGGAACATGAAACTTTGGATAAGTGGAAGGAGCATGATATGAGAGCTAAGTGTTACATGCTTGCTTCCATGAGTAATGAGTTACAGAAGTAGCATGAGAATATACAGAGTGTGAGTGAGATCCTCCTTCACTTACAAGAGTTGTATGGTGAGCACAGCAGGAATGCTAGGTATGCGATATCTAGACAGCTATTCCGCATGAGGATGTCTGAGGGATAGAATATTGGGGATCATGTCCACAAGATGATTCGGTTGATTGAGCAGCTGGAACATTTTGACTTCAACATGAATTTCCAACTACAGACGGATTTGATCATTCAGTCCCTTCTTGAGTCTTTTGGGAATTTTGTGAAAAATTTCCATATGACTAAACAGGAATGCACCTTAGCTGGTTTACTCAATATGCTGGATATTGCCCAAAAGAATATGCCAGGCAATAAAGGAAAAGAGGTTGCTTTGATTACATCTTCTTCTGCTGGAAAGTCCAATAAGAAGAAGGGCAATAAGAAAAAGAAACTTCAGATTCCTGGTCCTTCTAAGAAAATAGCTAAACAGAAAGGGAAGACTAAAGCTGATGGAGGCAAAGGAAAGTGTTTCCATTGCCAGAAGGATGGGCACTGGAAAAGAAACTGCCCAGAGCATCTTGCTTCTCTGAAGGACAAGAAGGATAAACCTTCAGAAGGCATGTCCATATCTTGTTATTTAGATTCTGATGATACTCATAGTTCATTTACAGCTTAGGTTTTAGATACTGGTGCCAGTTCTCACATTTCTAATGATATGCAGGAACTAGCAAATAGTAGCAGCTTGCATTCTCAAGATGTTAGAGTCCGGATTGGCAATGGCTCAACTGTTGAAGCTTTAGCCATAGGATCTAAATCTTTTTTAATGTTTGGACATGTTTTGTTTTTGGATAATATTTTATATGTACCTGATGCTTTTAAGAATATCATTTTTATATCTAGTTTGACTAGAAATGGCTATGAATTTCAATTCACAGATGATGTTTGCAATATTTATTTTGGAAATAAATATGTTGGTTCGAGTTATATGAATGAAGGTCTTTATTATTTAGATAATAATGACAAACACAAAATGAATGCAAGTGATCTAAATGAATGCAATGCCATGGTGAAAACCAACTTAAGTTCAAAATATATTTGACACTTAAGGTTATGTCATGTTGCAGAAGATGGGATTACAAAATTAGAGAAAATAGGGATTCTATCCTCATTGGGCTCTGAGCCTACTCCAACTTGTGAATCTTGCCTTCAGGGCAAAATTACTAGATCACCCTTTGTTGGACAAGGGCTAAGGGCTGAAAATATTTTGGAGCTAATACATAGTGATGTATGTGGTCCATTTAAGGAAATGGCTAGAGGCAGTTTTCATTATTTTATTACATTTACTAATGATAAATCAAGGTTTGGGTATTTGTATTTGATGAAATACAAACATGAATCCTTTGAAAAGTTCAAAGAATTTAAATCTGAAGTAGAAAATCAAACAGGAAAGAGTATTAAAGCTTTTCGATCAGATCATGGAGGTGAATATTTGAGTATTGAATTTGATGAATACTTGAGAGAGCACGGCATTGTTTCCCAGCTGACTCCTCCAGGAATGCCACAGTTGAATGGTGTATCTGAAAGGAGAAATCGTACCCTATTGTACATAGTATGATGAGCTATACTGATATGCTAATCTCCTTTTGGGGATTTGCATTAGAATCAGCTTTGTATATTCTAAATAGGATTCCATCAAAATCAGTTTCTTCCACACCTTATGAGATATGGCATGCAAGAAAACCAAGTCTTAAGCATGTGAAGATTTGGGGTTGTCCAGCTTATGTAAAAAAGCTGAACACTGATAAATTGGAAACCAGATAAAAAAAAGCTTGATTTGTTAGATATCCAAAAGATAGTTTTGGATATTATTTTTATTTTCCTACTTCACAAAGGTTGTGATAAGTAGAGATGTCATATTTCTTAAACAACAGTTTATTCAAAAAGGAGGCAAAGGAAGGCAAATAGAGTTGGAATTGGAGAATTCTGATCAACCAACAAACAGATGGATATAGATCCATCTAGTCAACCTACACCCATTGATGAAACATCTACAGCTATTCCTTATAGAACAACCAGGGTATCTCACCCACCAGTGATATATGGTTTCCTTCATGAAGAAGAACAAAAGTTGTCTACTCATGAAGAAGTAGATCATGGAGATGATCCACTTACCTATGAAGAAGCTATATCAGATATAGACTCTTTAAAATGGATTGATGCTATGAAATCCGAAATTGATTCCATGTATAAGAATCAAGTTTGGGATCTTGTTGACCCACCTGAAGGTATTGTACCTATAGGGAACAAATGGGTTTTCAAGAAGAAAATTGGTTCTGATGGAAAGGTAGAGACCTATAAGGCAAGGCTAGTAGCGAAAGGGTTTCGCCAAAGGTAAGGAATCGACTATGAGGAGACTTTCTCGCCTGTTGCCATGCTTAAATCAATTAGGATTCTATTAGCAATAGCTGTATACTATGATTATGAGATTTGGCAGATGGATGTCAAAGCAGCTTTTCTCAATGGATACATTGAAGAAAACATTTTCATGGAACAACCTAGGGGTTTTGAATCCCAAGATGGTTCCAAGGTATGTAAGCTAAAGCGATCCATTTATGGATTGAAACAAGCTTCGAGGAGTTGGAACATCCATTTAGATGAAGCCATTAAATCATTTGGTTTTATCAAAAATGAGGATGAGCCATGTGTATATAAGAAGGTTAGTGACAGTGCTATCACTTTCCTTGTCTTATATGTGGATGACATACTGTTGATAGGTAATGACACAAGTATGTTGACAATTGTAAAGGTATGGTTGTCAAATACATTCTCCATGAAAGACTTAGGGGAGGCAACCTATATTCTTGGGATTCGTATTTATAGAGATAGAGAAAAAAGAATAATTGGTTTATCCTAAAGTCTATACTTAGAAAAGGTGTTAAAGAGGTTTAACATGCTTGATTCCAAGAGAGGATTGTTACCAGTGAGACATGGTATCCATCTTTCTAAAGAGATGTCTCCAAAGACACCTGAAGAAAGATATAAGATGGCCAGGATTCCATATGCTTCGGCTATTGGAAGTTTAATGTATGCAATATTGTGTACTAGGCCGGATATCGCATATGCTGTTAGTTTGACTAGCAGGTATCAATCTAATCTAGGTTTGGAACACTGGATAGCTGTCAAGAATATCCTTAAGTACTTGAGAAGAACTAAGGATTTATTCTTGATCTATGGAGGTGGAGACTTACAATTGGATGGTTATACTGATTCTAATTTCCAATCAGATATCGATGATAGAAAGTCTACCTCTGGATATGTGTTCATTTGTAATGGAGGTGCAGTCAGTTGGAAGAGTTCCAAATAGAGCACGACTACAGATTCCACTATCGAGGCTGAGTATATTACTGCATCAGATGCTGTAAAGGAAGCTGTTTGGATAAAGAAGTTCGTGAAAGAACTTACAGTAGTTCCTTCCATTGAGTCAGCAGTTCCACTACACTGTAACAATAATGGAGTGGTCATACAGGCTAAGGAACCTAGGTCTCACCAAAAATCCAAACACATAGAAAGGCGCTACCACATTATCAGAGAAATAGTTGGGCGAGGCGATGTAGCCATGCAGAAAATAGCATCAGCTGAAAATCCAGCTGATCCATTCACTAAGCCTATGTCACAGACTAAGCTAGACCGACATCTTGAGAAGATAGGTCTAAGATATTGTAATGAATGGCTCTAGTGCTAGTGGGAGATTGTTAATAGTATGCCCTAGAGCATATCATTTAGTGTGTATCTTATACATTTTTTTTATTAATAAAAGGCATTTCCACTTTTCCATTTACATAATATATTTATGTGTAATAGAAAAGGTCCATTGATATTTTGTTAGAAATTCTATTCTTAAGTTGTTAAGAATATGAGTGACAGTATTTTTAGCACAAAGTATCATAAATAGGTTCATAATCGAGGATACTTCATAATAAGGACATGACTTATCCAGAAAGATTGTATTCATGTTTGTTCCCAAGTTATTTATATGAGATATAAATAAGATAGAATGGTGAGTCTTATGCCATATAACAAACATGATAGGCACTTATACATGATAAGTAGGCTGAACCAGTAACACTTATGACAAGCACATGGAGTTTACTCTTATCAATGCATTGTCATAAATCTTATCAGTGCATATAATCTTTAGACCTGAGATAGCACAATTATCTTGTATATAGGTGGTTTGAGTTTGATACTGCTTTCATACTTGTACTGTGTATGGGTATATGGGCATGCGTTGGCTCCTACTAGTTATATATGGAGGTAGGTGTTGATTAAGAAGGAATCTGTTCCTCTAAGTAAATAGAGATAAAATCCTATGTTCATTTAATTGTTCTTGATGTTTCAAGTTCCTGGTCAGGATAGATAGATTTATTCAGAAAGAGTTTCTGATGAGAAAATCTTTTTAATCCAGAACTGGAATTAAAAGAGAACATAATGTTCATAGCAAATGGAGTTTGACATAAACCATGACTCCAGCTTGAGTTGGGATTTTGTAACAGAGAGATTCTAGTGCATAGTAACATATGATTATAGGTTCATTTAAGGTAAACCTTATTACTAACTGGGTGGTCATGGCATGCTATGCTAGGTGTTAACCATGGTCTATGAGGTGCATAAAATGATTTAGAGAAATCATTTATGGTAAGAAAGAGTTCTGATGATATTAAGAGTTGATATCATGTCTCATTGCCAATTAGTGATGAGCCTAGTAAGTCACACACATACACAAGTAATCACCTAATTAAATATGATTTAATTAATTAATTAAAGAGTTTAACTGATTAATTAAATAGGTTTGGTTTGCAATTAGATTGCAAAGTCCCTAGCATGACTTGAAACCAAATCTAGGTTATTGGATGTACAGTATAAGTTAAATTTATATTTAAAGTGTTTAAATATGAATGTCGCAAGGGTTTTGCGATCGCCTGGACGAACCCTCACCGAAGTGGGAAAGAATGAGGAGTCGCCACTTTAATTTTGAGGGAAATTAAAGGAAACCATTTATGAAAACAAACTAACATAAAACCACTTCGAAAACAGAGATTCTAGGTTTGGGGTCCGCATATGGGTGGGGAAGGTGTTAGGCACCCCACCTCGTCCCTCAATGAGGGTGAACAGATTTAACCTTACGCTTTTATAAATTAAAATCGATAGTTAGGGGGGTGTTCGAATGGAGATGTTAATCCTTTTGATAAAAGGGAATATTTGATTTTTCACTAATTCGGATTACCTAGATACACAAGTAAATGAGACAACCTTAGTGAATTGATGGCGCGTAACGGTTTTTCATTTATAGGATTATTTTGCGTATTTGTTAAAATTCGGTTTGAGAATCGGATAAGAACTCTCCTCCGATCTCTTTTAGATATTTATTAGAATTTTTGATTGAGAATTGGATAAGAACTCTCCTTCGATCTCTTTTAGATATTTACTAAGATTTTTTTTTTTATTGAGAATCGAATAAGAACTCTCCTCCGATCTCTTTTAGATATTTATTAAGATTTTTTTGATTGAGAATCGGATAAGAACTCTCCTCCGATCTCTTTTAGATATTTACTAAGATTTTTTATTGAGAATCGGATAAGAACTCTCCTTCGATCTCTTTTACTTGAATGAGAGTCGGATAAGGACTTTTCCGACCTCTTGAAATTTGATTACAGCTACACATCATAAGAGCCTAAGACTAAGGGTTCTGACATTCGAAGATGCCGGGGACCCGAATAAGGCTTCTTTTAACTCATTGGTACCTTGTGACTAGATAGGGGACACCAGACTGAATTTTACCGACCCCCTATGTGATCGCCTTACCAATACCTTTCGGCAGGTAACATTTGCTCTATTTCATTTGCCAATATGAAATTCAATTTTGCTCCGACCCCCCTCCTTTACCCAGTCATCTTCTCGAGCTAGTCTAGTGGTTTGACTTCATAATTCTCTTATTTATTATCCGAACGTTTATTAAAAAACTCTTATGTAAGATACTGCTACCAACATTTTATCAAACTACCTATACGTTACCCATAACCAGAACACCTACATTAGGAAATAATAAAAGACCAAGAACAAATAAATAACATGAACTGATATATCAAAGATAAACTCAAGAGTAACCACCCACGTGGGACCTTCTAACATAAAACAAACTTTAACGAAAATTACGAGCGTAAAAAGAAAATAAAAGCAAACACTGGATAAGGCAACGATTCAGACACTCACCTGCAGGAAGTTGAACCTATTGAACTAACTATGGAGTCACGAATGTTGTAGAGTTTCCGACTAATAGTCTGGAGACTAATGTTTGCCTTGAAATGACGAATGCCTAGTTAGCATGTAATCAAACCGGAATGATAATGAATGAGATTGAGTTTCAGAAAATAAAAGTGGATATAAAGGTGGTGAAAACAGAACTGAAACTTAAGAAAGGGTATCGCAGAGCAATGAACAAACTGAAAATCAAGAGTTTTAGTGTCCAACACTTCTTCAAAGAAAATACTTTAGAAAAATGGTTTCTAAAGTCTTTCTAGCTTAAAAATAGCAGAGTAGCAAAACTGAATCAATTTTCAGAGCCTTTCCACTATAATCACCACCCTTTTTCTTCGTCCTCCCTCCATCAACAGTTTTCATGCAGGTATTTATAGGGAACGTGTGCTCCCAATGAAGGGTCAGGATTCCCCTTAAAGGAGATGGACTGTTTGGATCTTAAGGGACATGATCTGATGTTTGAGAATCAAAGAGAATCAAAATGAACGACTGAGATGTGACACCCCTTACCCGTCTACAGTATATCCGAGTAAGATATGTCACATAGTATACCGGAATACTCTATTTTATCTCAATCATTTTTATTCTTCCTTAATTTATTTTTATCATAGTTTTGAAAATAATTTATGAAATATAATTCATTTAAGTCATTTATTGAAATTATAATTTATTTAAGTTTCGAAAATTTTATAGAAAATCCAGCAGAGTACCGGCTAAAAATGGAGAAAACAATTCTTCGGAACCTGTGAAAAACACTTCCACTAATCATTTCCAATCATTCTCAAACTCCAATAATCATCAAAATCTCAATATTTTTCAACAACATTTCCATTTCTCAATCATTCATTTCTCATGGTATTCATACATAAGCAATAAATAAATACTCAATTTTCCATTCATAAACACAATTTCCATTTATTTACATTAACATCAAAATACATTACATAAGTCTCAATTACACAAGAGAAAATAAAAGTTAGTTACAAAATACCAAAATGAAACCTAATGTCCTACCAATGCACTGAAGATGGTGAGGTGACACGGACACTATACAGAGCTGCAGGAGGTCTCACCCAGTCTGTGGTCTACTGGGCTCTCGGTTAGTATCTCCAGAACCTACGCGTGACAAAAGCAACGTGCTAAGCAATAATGCTTAGTGGTGCCAATAATAAAATAAAAAAGAAATAACAGGAAGTAAATATGCAATGCATGTTTTGATGTCTTATGCAGACATTTTTTTTTTATCATTATTGGTAATCTTATTTATTATGTACTAGTTCTATTCATTATTTCATTAAATTCATTCACTTTCATTTTTGGTTGCCCAAGTAACCTATACTGGACGACTGGACTGGATAAACGGGTAAACTGGCACTGGGTATCAAGTACCTCCGGCCGTCACACCATCGGTCACATATGTATCTCTCGGTGTGCAACAGAACAGCTAATAAGCTGTAATAACATTAGGCACAAGGCCAAGTATCAACATAATGTCAGAATGGCTAAAAGCCATGAAATCACAGAATGGCATAATGCCATTTGCAGCACTACTAACTGAACCCTATTGGCATGCCAAGCTATCCAAACCAATCTTGTTAGGTATACTAGGACATTTTACACTTTTGAGTTTTACAATTTTTGAATTTCAAGTTTTGGTGTTACTATTCATTTCATTAGTCAACCAAAATGTTGACTTTGGCATAGACAATAGGTACATTGGTTTTAATACTCCCAACATACCACATTTTGCATTCAAAATTTGTTGGTATTCGTTGCCAATACCATTTCTAAGCTTAAAGTTAATTGAGCAGAATTTTCAGTTTTTATACCTTATCTTTACTGTTCCATTAGTCATTTTTGTAGTGGGAATTTGGCAAAATATTCAACATGAAAGTTGTTCGTTATTTTGTCTAGTTAAATTTACTTTTTTGAATCACTCTATTTGGAGTTTTGTAGCTCAAGTTATGGTCCATAAACCACAACTGGCCGGATTGGAATTTTTCTGGACTGACCATATCTACAGTGCAATGAACAGTGACTGCAACTCCCTTGTTGGATAGGTTCTGGTCATAATTTGGGGTAGTTTTCTTCATGAAAGTTGTTGGTCTATATCTTAGCTTATTTTTGATAAAATTTCAGGTCAATTGGACCATTCTACACTGAGTTATAGCCAAATGACTAAACACTGTTCATTTGGTCATTCTGCAGAAACAGACTGCAGGTCACCCGGATTGGGGCAAGCTTTTGGTCCACTTGGTTTGGTCTTATGGACATGGTTTCTTCACCAAAGTTGTGCCATTATGTGTCTAGTTTCATGTCCAATTGGCCTTATACTAATTGAACCTCTACAAGTCAAGTTATGGCTGCCCAAACCTGCTGGACTCATGTCCAATTCTGCAGGTTACCTAGGGCAGCCACACTAAACCTAAATCCCGTCACTAAACACACTTCATTTCTTGTTTACCAATAACCAAATGGTCACTAATTGACCATCAAAATGTTCCTACACCATTATAGGATTAAAACCTTAATTTGGTCAAAACCCTAAATTCTCAATTCCTCTATTCTTCAATTAACTTACAATATAAGGTGCTAAGTGTTAATTTCATATCAAAGGACAGCTTATATACTCTTTTAATCTAAAAAAAATCATCAAAACTCTCATAAGTTCATGGCTGCCAAAAATTGCAAAAATTCATCATGCAACTTTTGTTTAATTTCACTTAATTTTCACACTTAATTCCTACTCTACATATGATATACATAAAATTTCTAGAAGGAATTGGCACTAACCTCTTTGGAACTAAGTTTGGGTCTTGCAAAACTTTAGTTTTTTCTTCAAAATTTTGCTGCCCAAAGCTTCCTCAAGGTGTGGGGTGAATTTTTTGTGAAGACAACTAGGGCTTTTATGGTGTGGAAGCTAGGGAAAATCAAGCTTGAAAAAGCTTGTTCATGGAGGTTAGGGAAGAAATGGTTTACGGCAAGGAAATGAAGAAGGGAGAGAATTCTGATTTTTCTTCCATTTCCAGCCCATTAAGTCTATTTTAAATAAAGTTATGCTATGTGTCCATATGGGATAGGTTGGGAGAACTTTAATGACATCATTATGATGTCATAATGTCATTTTCTTTCCTTTTCTTTTCATTTCTTATTTAATTAATTTCAATTAAATTTTTAACAACATTTATTCATATTTCATGTTATATAAATTATTTATTTAACTGGACAAGTTGGCAAAAAATTATCTCTGAAAACAAAATGACCAAAATGCCCTCCGTTTGGCTTAACTGGCCAAAATTGTCTGTACCGATTGAAAAATTTTTCTAAGTATTTTCTTGGTATTCTAATGCCATAGAAACCTCAATGACTCTTCTCTAGAGTCCCAAAAATTATTTTATGAATTTTTCCCTAGGTCTAGGTCTCCTAGTTGCGAGAACCGCAACTTCTCACTGGGTTACCCATCGCTAGGGCACCGGCTCATTCAACTTAGTTGTATTTTATTTCTAAAATTTTTCCTAAATTTTTCTTATTAATATTTGAGTTAATTATGGTTCCTCACTTTAGTTTAAATATTTTTCCAGACGTTCTAGCTGTCCGGCCCGACACTGATCACCGGAACAGTAGAATGTACTGAGTTGCTACAGGGAGGGTGTTACATGAGATCCTTTTCAGAATATTTGTCCTTTCTCTCTTCTAATCTGACGGCCCAAAATTTCCTTGTCAAGGGCGATCCGAGGGCTAGGAATAAAAGGCGCCGGTCTTGTCGTCTTCTTCTTTGATCCAAGGGCTCTAGACTTGTCCTTACAAGTAAGATCAACGGTAGAGATTGAGATGTACAGGACTGTCATGACATACTCTGGCACCTGTCAGCAATGTGGGCGATTCTGCAAATGAGGGGTGCGGAGGAGATTTGATCTCTTCTGCAATGCTTTAACTACCTCGGCTCTGATTATGACGACAGTCATGGGAAGTTGTCTTATTCTCTTTGCATTCCGATCTCCCCTCCCTTCCGATCTTTCCAATATGCTCTTTTTCCGAACTCTCACGCCGGGCCGCTCACCCGATCTCTCTCATTCCATAGTCTTCTCCTTTGTCCGGGTCGGTTTAGTCAAGGCATTTATTCTTTCAATTTCTGAGGCGTCCGCTTCGTTTTCTGCTAGACATAAATGCTCAGACCTTCTCTATATATATAACCTCGTCAGTAAATTCTCCCGCATTCCATTTTCTCCTCTTTCTCACTTTCCCTATTCTAACTGCTCCGGTAACAATCCCGGCCATGATAGCTGCTTTTGATCTTTTCCCGGCCGTTTACCTTATTCACTGACTGACAATTTTCGACCCTGGTGATCAGAAAATCATTGTGGCCATATTTGATGACAGTGAGAGAACCGGACTAATTCACCGATGCAGATCGAGAATATCGATCGTGTCAACCTCGAGTCGGTCGACCAATATGATCGGCGAACTGATTTCGGGCGAGAAGACTGCTAATTTCCCTCCTATTATTGGTGACCGCCCTTCGAAGCTCTTTTGGCTTCTCATCACACTGGGTGTTTCGACAGCGGCTCGGTTCTGAGCAATAACATTGATGACGACCTCTCTCATCCTCATGAGAGTCATAATCCCCCCCATCTGAGCTGTACATCTGTCCGATGTCGATGGCTGGTCTAACACATCTTTTGATTCAGCCAAGAGACTAGGCTTTGACATAGGTCTTTATTAGATGGGATGTACTGCCGATCTCTAGAGATCGCCCAAATGATGTAATCCGACTTTTAATGTAACCCAATCTCTGGAGATCGCCTAAATGATGTAATTTGACCTTTTGGAAATAAAATTTTATTTTGTCAATTATCATTTTATTATTATTGCATTGGTTATTTTTCGATCTCTAATGTGTTCATCTGATCCGATTCTTAACTGAATAGCCCTTAACCGATCTGTAATTCCAAACAACCACCTTAATCTGTCGGTCTTTTAACCAGCCGATCTCTCCTTACTCAATTATGGAATTTCTGGAATATTCGTGAGACGTGTCAGAAAAAGCTAGCGAATCCTGCTAACCGATACGCCGCTTGGGACACCGTGAGCATTAAATGCTTAGACGGGTATAAATAGGGGATGGGTCAGCCAGTTGCTTCCTTATGTCATTTTCAGCCTCTCGCGAGTGATTCCAAAATCCTCTCATTTTCTTCAAGTTCTTCCGATACCGATCACACTCTGGTAAGGGTTTTGATCCTTTTTTAGTTTAAATTTTCTCTTCTTTTTGAAAATGAGCGGCGCCGAGGGTCAGAGAGTGGCAAGCCCCCCTTCTGTTCAGATCTCGTGGTGGTCAGATGAGGTAGAAGTGGTCGGACTGAGTGAGCGACCTGAACCTCCTAGGACCTCCGTTCCAGCCCGTGGTCAAGCAGCACCCTCGAGGCAAACACATTCTTCAGGGAGAGAAAACCTCCCCATGGACGAGCTGCCATCAATCCTTCAAGAAATCGACCTACAGTCGTTCAGCCAAGAGTATAACATTCAGCCCGATTCATACGAACTCATTAAGTGTCACGACGATCTTTGAGCCGATCACTTCTTCGAAGAGAATGATATGATCATGATATATGAAGAGCAATTAAAAGCCGGGCTGCGGTTCCCTCTCGATGACTTCTTCAAGGAAGTTCTAAAATTTCACCAAGTGTGCATAGCCCAAGTTCACCCAAACTCATGGCGGATCCTAGTAGCCTTCAGAGGCCTTTGCCGAGCCAAAGGACTCAGTCCTACAGCTAAGGTGTTCGCCGAACTACATAGGCTAACTCATCGAAAGGAAGATGAGTATTGGTTCTTCTAGGCGAAGCCACATTGTGGGCTTTTTACCGATCTGCCCTCCTCCCTAAAGAACTGGAAGAATCGCTTCTTTATTCTGAGGAGCAAAATTCCGAATGGCTTTGAGGGTTTCCCACGCAGCTGGCTGCATCAGGACCCGTTAATTCCGAAGCGCATCACTCTGAATAGGGAAGAAGGCCTAATGGTGATGGAACTGAAAGGTCAGGCAGCCCGACAGAAGTTCTCTTGTTTAGATGCAGTGATGTCCGAACTGCATCATTGGACACTGGAGTTGATTACTGGTGAAGAACGCGGGCTTCAACTCTCTGACCTCGGCCTCAGTACTTTCTATATCTCTGATCTTTGGGCCTTAGCGATCTCACTGACCTTTTCTTTGAGCAGGTATGGCGAGCGGCGAGGCTTCCAAGGAGAGCCGGAAGCGAAAAAGAGAGGTCTCCCGGAAAGTGCGGGAGATGAAGCGGGCCGAGGCCCTTCAGACGCCCAGGCATGATCCCGGGGAAATGCAAGGAGGCTCGTCTCAACCTTCGGGACCGCCGATCCCTGACATAGAAGTGGTCCGGTCCCCTCCTCGTCAAGAAGAGCCACCACCACATCCTCCGGTTGCTTCAAGCGTGGAAAGGGGTCCTTCCCAACCACCTGTGAGGACCCTTTCCCGCGGCGCTCAAATCCTGATCCACTCACTGGAGAAGAACTGCACAG
Source organism: Hevea brasiliensis (assembly GCF_030052815.1). Lineage (NCBI taxonomy): Eukaryota > Viridiplantae > Streptophyta > Magnoliopsida > Malpighiales > Euphorbiaceae > Hevea > Hevea brasiliensis. The sequence continues at coordinate 77,972,486 of NC_079506.1, read as the reverse complement.
TTCGAGAGAATCCGGGCTTTGCTAAGGTCTTGGGGTCCTCCATCTACCTTCGGGAGGATCGGGATATGCTAACCCCGAACAACCTCGATGACATCCTGACCCAAACTATGAGCCTAAGCGTAGAGAGTTTGGTGAACCAACACATTGTTCGGGAGAAGGCTCACCGCTTGAGGCAAGAGGTCGAGAAGGTGGGTCAGGAAGCTGCTTCCCTCCGATCTCAACTTTCGTCCGCTCAAAACTACATATCTGAAATTGAGGGGCGGATGAAATTCTACGAGGATAAGCTGGCCGAGCAGGCTCATGTTCTTGAAGAGGTTCGGGCGCTTCGAGCTGCTGAAGTCGCTCGCCTCACTGAGGAGCTCAAAGCAAAAGAAGAAGAGGCAGTGACAAGGGAGGCCGGTGCTTATGTGAATGCTCATGGGGATCTCTTGGCTGAGCTCAGGAAGCGTTATCCTGAGGAGGACTTCTCCTGGATGGTGGACCTGGCTCCCCAGGACGAAGAGGATAGCAAGGAGGAGGCCGAAAGTGATAGAGGGGCTGAACAAAATGTAGAACAGGCTGGAGGATCACCTCCAACCGAATGACTTGTATATATTTGAAATGAAATGAAATTCCTTTTTTTTGTTCAATGCTTGGATGAGATCGGAAAGTATCTAAGTTGCATAAGCACTTGATTGTCTGAACATATTAGAACAACAGCTAAAGGTGATTATTAATCTAAGTGTAAGAGGTCGGAAAACATTGTAAGCAAGAGATCGGCAAACACCAAATGGGACTTGATTAAAATTGGAAACTTGATTTGAACACTTAAGATCGAAATCATCCTTAAATCGGATTGGAACCTTAACTTTATCAAACGATTATCCCCAAACTTTTAAAAGGGAGATCGACAATAAGACTGGTGGCATGAAGACCTGACGTTGGTTTGATTTCACTAGACAAGAGATCGAAAATGTGATTGACTGGCCAGGAGATTTGACAATTGGTTTGAGAGATCGGTGAGGCTTTGAGCGATATGGAGACTTGGCGTCGGTTTGATCTCTATGAAGAGAGATCGAAAACGAATTACTTGGCGTTGGGGATTGATTTCAAAGTCTATTGATTTTAGGGATCGACTAAAATATGGTGTCGACAGCTGCCCCTCTTTACATAATTTCTAATGAAGAGAAAAATTTTCCCGTGTAGGAATTATGTAAAGATTCAGACCCATATTTTGGACGATTAGGTATTGAAATGTTGAGACTCAAAATCAAGGTTAGGAAACTAAAACCCACTTAGGTTAGTGACCTAGAGATTGGTAATAGGAATTTAAAATGCTAGAAAATTAAAATCAACTTAGATCAAGGAACCAGAGGTTGATAAACAGGGAATTTAATGCTGGAAAATTAAAATCAACTTAGATCAAGGAACCAGAGGTTGATTAACTGGAAATTTAAAATGCTTGAAAATTAAAATCAACTTAGATCAAGGAACCAGAGGTTGATTAACAGGAAATTTAAATGCTGAAAAATTAAAATCAACTTAGATCAAGGAACTAGAGGTTGATTAACAGGAAATTAAAAATGCTTGAAAATTAAAATCAACTTAGAAAGCAAGTCTAATCTCGACACGAGAAGTTCCTCCAAGACAAAGTGTACTTAACAGGATTGCGAAGATAAACGATTAATGGAGGACGAGTTGCAAGACTTAACCCATCATCCTTGGTTACTTACTTACTTCCTACAGTTCCCCTTCTGCCCTTGACTTCCTTATTTTGCTAAAAGTGCCCTTGCGGGTTTTCACTTTCCCTTTTGTCCATCTGACTAGAAGCGCCCTTCCAAATTTTCACTTCTAGTTTTTTTTTTTTTTTTGGGTCATTCCCTGCAATTCTCATAGTAAAGTACATGAGGTTATCAATATTCAAATCCTAATCTTATGGCAAAATTTTAATAGATTAATAGCGCAGAGAAAACAGCATTAGAGTGTGAGTATGAGGGAAAGATAAAACAAAAAGACAAATTAAAATGTGAAGAAGATAGATTGAAGTGAAAGGATGACTTTATTAAAGCTTTAAGAAACAAAGGTACAGTTTCAAAGAAAAAGGGTACAAACATAGATCTTACATATTCCTTGTAGTTAGCTTTGAAGTCTCTTAAATGCCATTATTTCAAGTACTCTATTAATGAGGATTCATGCCGTGACAGTTTATTTCCATCCTCAGTTTCATGCCCCCTTCCTTATTTCTCCTTTTTTTTTGGTTCTTGGGATGCCCTTTCGGGTTTTCACCCCTAGAATTTTATTATTATTATTATTTTTTTTTTTTTAGGCTCGCTCTTTCAGAACGCCCTTTCAGATTTTCATCCCTCACTCATTTTACAGAAAATGCCCTTCCGGGGTTTTCGCTTTCTTTCGCACATTTTGCTAGGAGCGCCCTTTCGGGTTTTCACCCCTACTCTCCCTTTTTTTTTTTTAGGCATAATATCTTTTGATGGTGTCGGCATTCACAGGTCTTGGAAATTCTTCACCGTCCATGTGGGTCAAGATCAAGGCCCCATCGGAAAATGCTTTTTTAACCACATAGGGTCCCTCATAGGTTGGTGACCATTTACCCTGGGGATCGTTTTGATTCGGAAGCACCTTCTTCAGGACTAGGTCCCCTGGTTGAAATTCACGTGGGCGAACACCTTTGTTAAATGCCCTGGCCATTCTTCTTTGGTATAACTGCCCATGACATGCCGCCGCTAGCCTTTTCTCATCTAGCAAATTTAATTGGTCCAACCTTGACTGGATCCATTCTGACTCATCAATCCCTGATTCTTTCAGAATTCTTAGAGAAGGAATTTCTACCTCAATAGGTAGTACAGCTTCCATCCCGTAAACTAGTGAGTATGGGGTTGCCCCAGTTGATGTCCTTACAGAAGTCCTGTATGCGTGAAGGGCGTAGGGAAGCATATCATGCCAATCCTTATAAGTGACTGTCATTTTCCGGATTATTCTCTTGAGATTTTTGTTTGCAGCTTCCACTGCTCCATTCATCTAGGGACGGTATGGTGAGGAATTGAGATGTCCGATTTTGTATTGATCACATAATCTTTGGATCTTCGGACCATTCAAATTCTTGGCATTGTCAGTAACGATCTCACTGGGGAGGCCGTATCGGCAGATAATATTATTTCGGAGGAACTTGAGAAATGTGTTCTGTGTAATGTGAGCATATGATGTCGCTTCGACCCATTTAGAAAAATAATCGATAGCCACCAGGATAAATCTATGCCCATTGGATGCCTTAGGGTTGATAGAACCAATCACATCGATGCCCCATATTGCGAAAGGCCATGGTGAGACGAGGCTGAACAATTGGTGAGGTGGAACATTTATCGGATCTGCGTAGATTTGACACTTATGGCACTTTCGGAAGTACTCGACACAGTCCTTTTCCATGGTAGTCCAAAAATATCCCCGTCTCATGATTTGCTTAGCCATCATATGCCCATTGGCATGGGTTGCACAGTTTCCCCTCATGAGTCTTGAAAAGGATTCTCTTCGCTTCTTTTGCATCCACACATCTCAACAATTCGCCGTTGGAGCTCCTTTTGTATAGAATTTCTCCACTGGGGAAGTATCCCAATGCTAATCTTCGAATCATCCTCTTTTCGTTTTTTCTCGCCCCTGAGGGGAATTCTCTGGTTCTGATGTAAAGTAAGATGTCATGATATCAAGGTTTACCATCAGGTTCTTCCTCGATCATGAAGCAGTATGCCGGCTCACTCCTTGCTTTAATCTTTAATACCTGAGTTGTTTGCCCTTCTTCCATTTGAGCCATAACAGCTAGGGTGGCTAAGGCATCTGCAAATTGATTCTTGTCTCGACTAAGGTGAGTGAAAGAGATTTCTTCAAATTTCTTAATCAGCTCCAGTAAGTACTTCTGATATGGGATTAACTTCGGATCCTTAGTTTGCCATTCTCCCTTGACTTGATAAATGATCAGGGCTGAGTCTCCATATACATCCAACTTCCTGACTTTCATTTCGATGGCAGCCTGTAGACCCATCACACAAGCTTCGTATTCTGCGATGTTGTTGGTGCAGTCAAATCTCAACTTGATAGCTATCGGGAAGTGTTTTCCATTAGGGGATACCAATACAGCTCCGATTCCATTACCAGACAAATTGACAGCTCCGTCGAAATACATTTCCCATACATCAGCTGGCTCTTTTTCTCCTCCGTCTACTTCATTAATATGCTCATCAGGGAACTCAAAATCCAGAGCTTCATAATCCTGGATAGGGTTTTCTGTTAGGAGATCAGCGATCACGCTACCTTTCACTACTTTCCGGGTCATATAGACAATGTCATATTGGGAGAGTATGACCTGCCATTTGGCTATCCTCCCTGGCACAAATGGGCTTTCGAATACATACTTAATAGGATCCATCCTGGAGATGAGCCATGTCTTATGATTCAACATGTAGTGTTTGAGGCGATTTGTCAGTCTGTGCTAACGCAGCAAGTTTTCTCTAGGAAAGAGTACCTTGACTGACAATCATTGAATTTTTTGCTCAGGTAATAAATAGCCCTCTCCTTTCGGCCGGTATCATCATGTTGCCCCAAAACACATCCCATTGAGCTTTGTTGGATTGCCATATACAGAATCAACGGCCTTCCTGCCACCGGCGGAACCAATACTGGTGGGTTTGACAGTTACTGCTTGATTTTCTCGAAAGCCTCTTGACAAACTGAATCTCATTGAGTGGTGTTGTTCTTTCGGAGTAGTCTAAAAATAGGCTCAGCTTTAGCGGTGAGATTGGAAATAAATCTCGATATGTAGTTCAACTTCCCAGGAAACTGCGCACCTCCCTTTCTGTTTTTGGGGATGGCATCTCTTGAATAGCTCGGACTTTGTCTGGATCAACTTCTATTCCCTTCTCACTCACTATGAATCCCAACAATTTCCCAGATCTAGCTCCGAATATGCATTTGGCAGGGTTCAGTTTCAGCTGATATTTCCTTAGTCTCTCGAATACTTTCCTCATCACCTGCACATGGCTTTCTCCTCCCCTGGACTTGATGATCATATCATCCACATATACCTCCACTTCTTTGTGCATCATATCGTGGAATAATGTGACCATAGCACGCTGGTAGGTGGCGCTAGCATTCTTTAGCCCAAAAGGCATGACCCGGTAACAAAATACCCCCCATTGAGTGATAAAAGCAGTTTTTTCCTTGTCTTCCTCATCCATTGGGATTTGGTTGTACCCAGATGCCCCATCGATACACGAACATCTACCCAATCCCGTAGCATTGTCTACTAACACATCTATGTGTGGGAGAGGGAAATCATCTTTCAAGCTTGCTTTATTAAGATCCCTGTAATCAACACACACCCTGACTCTTCCGTCCTTCTTCATTACCGGGACGACGTTAGCTATCCATTGAGGATATTTGACTACTTTTAGAAACCCAGCATCATATTGCTTTTTGACTTCATCCCTAACTTTGAGCAGCGTGTCAGGGTTCATTTTTCTCAGTTTCTGCTTTACTGGGACTGTACCCGGAATTAGGGGAATTTTGTGCGTCACAATCTGGGGGTCTAAACCGGTCATATCATCATAACTCCATGAAAATACATCCAAAAATTCTTTGAGCAAACTGACCATATCTTCAAACTCTCCACTCTCCACAACCTTAAGTTCCCTTTTTATTTCTTCTGTGCCTAAATTCACGGTGTGTGTTTCATCCCCGCGAGGAACTAGGGAAGGTTCATCTCTTTCATCCCTTTCTTCTGTGAGTTCCACCTCAGAATCACTTGAAGTAATGGCAGTTATGGGGATTTCAAAATTAACCAGAGGAATTTCTGAGTCTATTGAATTATTAGGTGTTAATTGATGAATGGTCCTAAAGAAACGAAAATGGAATATATTATAAGAATGGATTTCAAAAAGGAAAGAAAAAGAGAGTTGGATATAAAATGCGCTATTAATTCATTAATATTTATATCATAAGAAAATGGCCCATTTACAGTATTACACTTGCCACCATGGACAAAATGATCAAGTGTAGATAACCAAAGGTACTTTACTCGAAATTGAGTACAGGGATGTCCTCTGCTGTCCAGTTGTCTAGTTCTTGCCCTTCAGCCATTGGCGAGACTAGAGCTTCATACAAGGAATCGAGATGGATGACATCAATGGATGGTTCATCGGGTGATTCTTCGATTTTCACCGGGTTTTCAATAACCGGCTTGGTGAAGACCTCTGTGATTTTCGGGACTACTTTTATTTTCTCGATTTTCTGATCAAACCTTTGATCCCGAAGCATACTCCTCATCCAGAATCATCCATCCATGAGGGCGTCTTCCTCATAACCCAAGCCGCAACGACCAACCTTCTGGATAGCTGGTATAGGTTCAACAATCCCTTGCAATGTGGCGCTAACCCCTTTCCCTTTTCATAATCGCTCTTGAGCATCACCTTGGCGACCATAGCCGTAGCCCCTTCATTTCTCAAGATGGTTTCTTGTAATTCAAGAGCCTGGAAAGAGCTTTCTAACGACTCCTCAGCTACCTCTACATAAGGAAGTGATTGCGGCTTGGTGACCAATATGGCTTCCTCCCCTCTCACAGTGATGATTTTGCCGTCCATAATGTATTTAATCTTCTGGTGTAAAGTTGAAGGAACGGCATTTGCCGAGTGGATCCAAGGCCTCCCCAGCAACATAGTGTATGCGGGCTCAATGTTCATCGCTTGGAACGTGACATTGAAAGTGCATGCGCCGATTTGAAGTGGCAAATCTATGTCTCCCAGCACCTCCCTCCTTGTACCATCAAAAGCTCTTACCACCATAGCACTTTGGCGTGTGTTTAACTGGTCAACCGGCAGCCTAGCCAAGGTGGCATTAGGCAGTACGTTGAGCGCGGATCCATTATCAATAAGGACCTTGGCCACTATGTAACCTTTACATTTCACCGTCACATGCAGAGCCTTAGTGTGCGTTAAGCCTGTAGGGTCTATCTCTTCTTCTAAGAAAGTGACAAAACTAGATGCCTGAATTTGTCCTACTATCTTCTAGAACTGCCCCGGTGTGATGTCGAGGTTCACAAAGGCCTGATCCAGAATTTTCTGCAGGGCTTAACAGTGCACCTCAGAGCTCAGAATTAGCGACAATAGTGAAATTCAAGCAGGTGTCTTTCTTAACTGTTCAACAACGTCGTACTCACTTTGCTTCATTATTTGAAGCAACAGCTCTTCCTCTTCGTTTGATCCGGCAGGTTCTCTTCTCTCCATTTTCTCAACCTCCTCTTCTGTATTTTCTCGTGGCTCTCCCATTTTTACTTTCCCTCTCTTCTTTTCCTTTTCCTCATTCCCATAACACCTCCCACTTCGGGTTATAAACTCAACTTCTTGCTCATGTGGGGAGAACTTTGTGGTAGTGACTGGCTAAGGGTTAGATTGGGGAGTAGCATCGCTAGAAGGTCCAGCGTAAATCATCTTGAAGTGCTCGTAAGGAGCGAAGCACGGTTTAGGGGGTATTGAAGGTGAGGCAAGGCTAGGAGCTGGTGTACTGCTTGATGCTCCTTGGGTGAAAACTTGGAAATTATAGTTCCAAGGTATGGCATGGGTGTTTGTGACGGAGAGCTGAGGTGGGGTTCGGATAATTGTTACTGGTGGTGATGATGCTGGGGCTGAGAAGGTGATTCTGTGTTTAGAGGTGGAGGCATTTTGGCCGAATCGGGTTGTGTTTACTCCTTCCACCATCTTTTACCTCGTTTGACATCTCAAGACTTTGAGGGACAGTAAGTTCTGAACCTCTTGCTTCAACTGTTCGCAATTCTTTAATTCGTGGTCAGCTGCCCTCCCATGATAGGGGCATCCCGCCTTATCTTCAGTTTCTAGTGCTTGAAGATAGAGGTAACCTTCCTTCACTACCATTCTAAAAATTTCCTCAAAGTGAGGAATCAGTTCATCTACCTCTGGTGTCGAGCCTTCTCCTTCTGACTCTATCATGTTCATGCCATTGCCCGTATTATGATTGGGCAATGGGTTTGAGGTAACATTGGGGAGGGAACCATTTCTTTTAATCTTCAACCACCCATTCCTGATTAGGGCGTGTACTCTTCCTCTGAGTGCCCCGCAATTGTCGGTCGAGTGCCCCTGTGCCCCTCCATGATACTCACACCGGGCACTAGCATCATACCACCTGGGGTATGGAGACTGAATTGGGTCAAGGGGAATCGGCACTATTTGGTTTATACCGACAAAGTATTGATATATTTTGCTAAGTGGCAGGGGAAGAGGTGGATCAGGATTTTTTGGTGGTCTCGGATTATTTTGAGGTGGTTTGGGTTGAGTAGGTGGAGGAGGTGGTCTGGGCTGGTAGTTTATCGGTGGTGGGTACTGTGGGCTTGGGTAAAGATAATTTAGGAAAGGGGGTGGAATGTTTGCAATGGTTTGGCCATGAGGGGGAGGGTATGGCCGATAGTTATTCGGGGGTAATGAAGATTGGGTGTTCTGATGGGTGATGGAATGCACATCACCCTCTTTCTTCTTGCCAAAACTGGCAGTCTTCTTTGCAGGATTCTCAGTCAACTCCTGCAGTCGTCCCATCCTTAAATTAGCTTCTATCCTCTCACCAGCTTGGATGATGTCTGAGAATCTGTTGGAGGTATTTTCGATCATCAGATTGAAGTAAGGAGCCTTCAATGTCTCAATGAACAAGGAGCATAGTTCATTGTTAGTCACTGGAGGATACACTTCTGCGGCCTTCTCTCTCCATCTCTGGGCATATTCTTTAAAACTTTCCCTATCTCTCTGCACCAAGTTTTGGAGGTCTCTCTTTGTGGGGGCCACATCGCAGTTGAACTTGTATTGTTTTAGGAAAGCGTTAGCCAAATCTTTCCAGGAGCGCAATTTGCTTCTATCCAACTGAATGCACCACCTCAGGGCTGCCCCGGAGAGACTCTCATGGAAGAAGTGGACTAGAAGTCTGTCGTCTTCCGTCAGGGCTGACATGTTGGCAATATAAGTGGCCAAGTGAATGTGGGGGTCTGAGTTCCCGGTGTACTTGTCGAAGTCCGAGACCTTAAACTTAGGCAGCACTACCACATCAGGCACCAATCTCAGTAACGCCACATCAACTGAACCATACATGTTTAGTCCCTCTATCGCTCTTAATCTCTTTTCTAGAGCAGATAGCTTCTCATTTTCTCTCGTCTTATCTCCCCTCCCTACTGCATGAAATACTCCCCCAGCTGGTAAATGAGGGGCGGAATGAACTGGAGGGATCAGGATTGAAGGGTACGGCTCTACATTTGGGACGGTCGGGTAATGGGAGAAAGGTGGATCATTATTTAGGAGAGCCGGATCGACGGTGATTGTCGGATCTGGGATAGGTGGCTGAAAGGTGAAAGAGGTTGAAGCATGGTGAGAATCAACCATTGTAGGAGGTGGGGGAGGTAATGGTAAGTTAGGCTCTGAAGCAGGCTTATTATGGGACATCTCCCTCATTAGTCTCATGAGCTCTGAGACCTGGTCTTTCAATTCGGACACTTGTCCTTGTAGGTTTTGGACTTGTTCCTGGTCTTCCATTATCTTCTTTGTTCGTGATTGTGTTAAGTACACTGGTCTTGGATGAACCGCTCATTTGGTTAGACTGGCTTTGCTTGAAGCAATGTTGATTTTCTGCAGGAAGTAAAAAAAGGAAAATTTTCAGTGAATTTTGAATTAAAAATTAAAAGGGTCCTGATGTGGACAAAGGATACGGTGGCATCTGAGAGCCAAGACGAAATCTGCAGAAGGATAATTGCGTCACTTTTATCATGGCATCGTTCGATAGTCCGATGGTGAATGACTGAATTGAATGTGCATTTATGGTACCCGTCCATATGGCGCATCAAATTTTTCGCATAACCCTAGTGAGGGAGTTCCTACGGGAGTCATACTATTCATTCACAATTTTGTTAAACGATGGCCCAAAGTTGTTCCATTAATTGAATAATTCATACATGGCATAGTTTACATTGGCCTAGGCTCAGGAATGTTCTTTATAATGTAATGACACTTCCTGAGATATTCATAGAGCCTTTCTTCTTGTCTGGTGGGGTCAAACATTTTCAGGGCATATTCGGATTCAGGTAAGAGTTCTTGTTTCTCATGTGTTATCATTCTCTCCAGCTGGTTAACATTCTCTTTTAGCTCCTGATAGAGAGCGGCTTGTCTTTCTTTTTCCTTTCTTTCTTTAGCACATTCTTTCAGAATATCATTGATAAGCTGTGCCTGCTCCTTCAGTTCAAGCTTCTTCTTTTTGCTTTCTTGTTTATACTCTTCCATGAGTATCTTCTGATATTTCATTTTCTCCTGAAGCTTGCTATTATGTACTTCTGCTTCTCTCACTATAGCTTGGAGAGAGCTCTTTTCCCTTTCCCATCGTATTTCTTGCTCTTCAAACCCTATCTTTTCAGTCTTCGCCTCTTCCCTGAGCCTTCTCACTTTTCTTTTGAGGATCTGCTGTTGGTCCTCTAACTGTTTTATTTGCTCTTGTAATTGCGAGTTTTCGGTATTTGCCTTTTGTAGGGAGTCAGCCAAACGACTACTAGCTTCTTTTGAAAAGAGGTCTTGACGGAGGTCGCTGCCTTCGAATTTGGTTGGATCCGTAGTTAGGTGTCCTTGATCCCTGCCAGCCCTCCATTTAAGATAATCGCTCGTGACACTTGGACCTTTAGGCGACCTTTCCACCATTGTGATACTTTCCCAGGATCTGCGAGCTATTTTTAATTCTTCCTCATTATCGAGTTCATGGTAGAAATGACCATGGTGGTATTCTTCTATTTTGACTCTGGACTGGGTTGAGCCGAACTGCCTCATCACTAATGCTGGAGTGTAACTTGTGTACCTGGTCACTCCAATTAAGGATACTGATTGATTACCCCCCGTGCTGACCAAAATGGGTTGACCTGACGTCCACAATTTCCTCCAACAGTAGTCAGGGCTGTTGAAGCTCAAGATCTGTTCTTGCCACTGCAACTCATCCTTTGGGTTGATTACTAATCTAGTCATCTTCTCGATGAGAGGCTGGTCAAGGTACCAAGTCAATCCCTTTGTCTCTATAGGACACATGTGACTGATGATCCAGAGGTATAATAATTGAGAACAGCACTTAATGGATCCCTTGCCTTGTCATCTACAATAGGTAAGAGTCAACAAAGTTTCTGCAAGAATTGCCGGTACCGGGTTGACTTTCTGTTTTTCTACTGCCCAGAATATTTCTGCAACGCCGCAGGTTATGATTCCCGAAGGTCCAAGGAATAAGATCAGGTCGTATATCCCCAAAGCAAGTGCCAAGGAAGCCTGCTCCCATTGTTCCTTTTGGATGTAATGATCCAACCACTTATTGAGGTAAGTCCAATACCAACCATGAGTGTTTCCCTTGACAGTTTCCCTCGTCTTTGCTTCTTCTGGGGGGATCCCCAACATATGTGCAAATAGTTTCCAGGTTTGTCTATGCTCCAGGTGTAGGTAAATCCGATTCTGCATCGCATAAGGAATTTCTAGCAATGCCTGATATTCTTCCATAGTGGGAGTAGTATCGATATCGTTGAAAGAGAACACCCCATACTTAGGATTCCAAACTGACAGCATGGCCTTTAATGCCGGGACTTGGACTTTGACTCGTATCAAGGTTGCAATCCTCCCATATTTCTCCTCAAATCGTGCCTTGACCTGATCGGGAAATGACTTCTAACCATTAGCCAGACCCTCGAGACTGTTCATTCTGACCTCAACTTTGCTCAGGTCCAATGGAGGTAATAAGCCAGTATATCCTCTGATGACATTGCTTCGTGGGGGCACTGAACTATGAGGTGGTTCGGGCCGCGGTTTAGCATTCTGTTCTGGTCTAAGAACTTCTTCTACCGACTGACTCGAGGATGCCATGTTAAAAATGATGCTTATCCTTTTACAGACCTTAATTTGGTGATGTCTAGAGGAAAAACTTATTAGCAGGGTGAATTTAGGTAATTTTGAATTATACTATCGGCAGAGCAACTCCTACACATTTATCAAAGTAGGAAAGTGTGTAGGTTTTCCTAACAGTATGATTCAAGATTACCCTCAAAAATAAGAACAAAATAAAACAAGCAGAATAGGGTAAGAGTAAGTATGCCCCTTTTGTCCTAAAATAGGAAGAGTCCTGATACCGGATGGGTGCTGCCTAATTGGATAGTTCTATCTTATAAGGTAGCTTGCTACGGCTTCTAGCTATCGTGATAGTTTAGCTCAAGGTCTAATTTTCTAAAAGCCACAGGTTTCCAAATTGCCCCTACTGTAAACAGTAGAGCCCCATTCTTTCACCACGATACTGACGGGAGAATTCCACGGGTATCACAGTGAATAAAACGAGTTTCAATTTGAGCAGAAGCCTTCACAGATACTCACGGGGTAAAACCCATGGGTACCGCTACATAACTCCCTCCTACTTCTTAAAAGGGTAAGAAAGCCCGGGTATAGAGGGCTGGAGTGTGTGAGGACATCGTGTGAGTGTTCAGTGTGTGAAGGGACACCTTTACCTCTTCCCAGTATGGGGAGTTTTTCTTTTTCTCTTTTTTTTAGACGAAAAATGCTGTAGGATATAAAACAAAAATAAACAAAGTGGTTAGCGGAAATAACAATCATCAATAGATTAAAGTTTTTGAATTTCGTAAATTGAACCTATCTAACTATAATTCTAATTTATAGGAGCATAAAATTCAATCTGCTTTTGGACCTCTGGGCTGGGGTTGAAGGAAAAATGATGTCCCCAGTGGAGTCGCCAAGCTGTCGCAAGGGTTTTGTGGTCGCCTGGACGAACCCTCACCGAAGTGGGAAGGAATGAGGAGTCGCCACTTTAATTTTGAGGGAAATTAAAGGAAACCATTTATTAAAACAAACTAACGTAAAACCACTTTGAAAACAGAGATTCTAGGTTCGGGGTCCGTATACGGGTGGGGAAGGTGTTAGGCACCCCACCTCATCCCTCAATGAGGGTGAGCAGATTTAACCTTACGCTTTTATAAATTAAAATCGATAGTTAGGGGGGTGTTCGAATGGAGATGTTAATCCTTTTGATAAAAGGGAATATTTGATTTTTCGCTAATTCGGATTACCCAGATACACAAGTAAATGAGACGACCTTAGTGAATTGATGGCGCGTAACGGTTTTTCATTTATGGGAGTATTTTGCGTATTTGTTAAAATTCAGTTTGAGAATCGGATAAGAACTCTCCTCCGATCTCTTTTAGATATTTATTAGAATTTTTGATTGAGAATTGGATAAGAACTCTCCTCCGATCTCTTTTAGATATTTACTAAGATTTTTTTTTATTGAGAATCGGATAAGAACTCTCCTCCGATCTCTTTTAGATATTTATTAAGATTTTTTTGATTGAGAATCAGATAAGAACTCTCCTCCGATCTCTTTTAGATATCTATTAAGATTTTTTATTGAGAATCGGATAAGAACTCTCCTCTGATCTCTTTTACTTGAATGAGAGTCGGATAAGGACTTTTTCGACCTCTTGAAATTTGATTACAGCTACACATCATAAAAGCCTAAGACTAAGGGTTCTGACATTCGAAGATGCCGGGGACCCGAATAAGGCTTCTTTTAACTCATTGGTACCTTGTGACTAGATAGGGGACACCAGATTGAATTTTACCGACCTCCTATGTGATCGCCTTACCAATACCTTTCGGCAGGTAACATTTGCTCTATTTCATTTGCCAGTCTGAAATTCAATTTTGCTCCGACCCCCCTCCTTTACCCAGTCATCTTCTCGAGCTAGTCTAATGGTTCGACTTCATAATTCTCTGATTTATTATCCGAACGTTTATTAAAAAACTCTTATGTAAGATACTGCTACCAACATTTTATCAAACTACCTATACATTACCCGTAACCAGAACACCTATATTAGGAAACAATAAAAGACCAAGAACAAATAAATAACATGAACTGATATATCAAAGATAAACTCAAGAGTAACCACCCACGTGGGACCTTCTAACATAAAACAAACTTTAACGAAAATTACGAGTGTAAAAAGAAAATAAAAGCGAACACTGGATAAGGCAACGGTTCAGACACTCACCTATAGGAAGTTGAACCTATTGAACTAACTATGAAGTCACGAATGTTGCAGAGTTTTGGGCTAATAGTCTGGAGACTAATGTTTGCCTTGAAATGACGAATGCCTAGTTAGCATGTAATCAAACCGGAATGATAATGAATGAGATTGAGTTTCAGAAAATAAAAGTGGATATAAAGGTGGTGAAAACAGAACTGAAACTTAAGAAAGGGTATCGCAGAGCAATGAACAAACTGAAAATCAAGAGTTTCAGTGTCCAACACTTCTTCAAAGAAAATACTTTAGAAAACTGGTTTCTAAAGTCTTTCTAGCTTAAAAATAGCAGAGTAGCAAAAATGAATCAATTTTCAGAGCCTTTCCACTATAATCACCACCCTTTTTCTTCGTCCTCCCTCCATCAACAGTTTTCATGCAGGTATTTATAGGGAACGTGTGCTCCCAATGAAGGGTCAGGATTCCCCTTAAAGGAGATGGACAGTTTGGATCTTAAGGGACATGATCTGATGTTTGAGAATAAAAGAGAATCAAAATAAATGGCTGAGATCCTTTTCAGAATATTTGTCCTTTCTCTCTTCTAATCTGACGGCCCAAAATTTCCTTGTTAAGGGCGATCCGAGGGCTGGGAATAAAAGGCGCCAGTCTTGTCGTCTTCTTCTTTGATCGAGGGCTCTAGACTTGTCCTTACAAGTAAGATCAACGGTAGAGATTGAGATGTATAGGACTATCATGACATACTCTGGCACCTGTCAGCAATGTGGGCGATTCTGAGAATGAGGCGTGCGGAGGAGATTTGATCTCGTCTACAACGCTTTAACTACCTCGGCTCTGATTATGACGACAGTCATGGGAAGTTGTCTTATTCTCTTTGCATTTCGATCTCCCCTACCTTTCGATCTTTCCAATATGCTTTTTTTCCGAACTCTCACGCCGGGCCGCTCTCCCGATCTCTCTCATTCCATAGTCTTCTCCTTTGTCCGAGTCAGTTTAGTCAAGGCATTTATTCTTTCAATTTCCGAGGCGTCCGCTTCGTTTTCTGCTAGCCATAAATGCTCAGACCTTCTCTATATATATACCCTCGTCAGTAAATTCTCTCCCATTCCATTTTCTCCTCTTTCTCACTTATCCTGTTCTAACTGCTCCGGTAACAATCCCGGCCATGATAGCTGCTTTTGATCTTTTCCTGGCCGTTCACCTTATTCACCGGCTGACAATTTTTGACCTTGGTGATCAGAAAATCATTATGGCCATAATTGATGACAGTGACAGAACCGGACTAATTCACCGATTCAGATAGAGAATATCAATCGTGTCAACCTCGAGTCGGTAGACTAATATGATCGGCGAACTGATTTTGGGCGAGAAGACTGCTAATTTCCCTCCTATTATTGGTGACCGCCCTTCGAAGCTCTTTTGGCTTGTCATCACACTGGGTGTTTTGACAGCGGCTCGGTTCCGAGCGATAACATTGATGACGACCTCTCTCATCCTCATGAGAGTCATAATCCCCCCATCTGAGCTGTACATCTGTCCAATGTCGATGGCTGGTCAAACACATCTTTTGATTCAGCCACGAGACTATGCTTTGACATAGGTCTTTATTAGATGGGATGTACTACCGATCTCTAGAGATCGCCCAAATGATATAATCCGACTTTTAATGTAACCCGATCTCTGGAGATCGCCCAAATGATGTAATTTAACCTTTTGGAAATAAAATTTTATTTTGTCAATTATCATTTTATTATTATTGCATTGGTTATTTTTCGATCTCTGATGTGTTCATCCGATCCGATTCTTAACTGAATAGCCCTTAACCGATCTGTAATTCCAAACAACCACCTTAATCTGCCGGTCTTTTAACCAGCCGATCTCTCCTTATTCAATTATGGAATTTCGGGAATATTTGTGAGACGTGTCGGAAAAAGCTGGCGAATCCCGCTAACCAATGCGCTGCTTGAGACATCGTGAGCATTAAATGCTCAGACGGGTATAAATAGGGGATAGGTTAGCCAGTTGCTTCCTTATGTCATTTTCAGCCTCTCGCGAGTGATTCTAAAATCCTCTCGTTTTCTTCAAGTTCTTCCAACATCGATCACACTCTGGTAAGGGTTTTGATCCTTCTCTAGTTTAAATTTTCTCTTCTTTTTGAAAATGAGCGGCGTCGAGGGTCAGAGAGTGGCAAGCCCCCCTTCCGTTCAGATCTCGTGGTCGTCAGATGAGGTAGAAGTGGCCGGACCGAGCGGGTGACCTGAACCTCCTAGGACCTCCGTTCCAGCCCGTGGTCAAGCAGCACCCTCGAGGCAAACACATTCTTCAGGGAGAGAAAACCTCCCCATGGACGAGCTACCATCAATCCTTTAAGAAACTGACCTGCAGTCGTTCAGCCAAGAGTATAACATTCAGCCCGATTCATATGAACTCATTAAGTGTCACGGCGATCTTCGAGCCGATCACTTCTTTGAAGAGAATGATATGATCATGGTATACGAAGAGCAATTAAAAGCCGGGCTGCGATTCCCTTTCGACGACTTCTTCAAGGAAGTTCTAAAATTTCACCAAGTGTGCATAGCCCAAGTTCACCCAAACTCATGGCAGATCCTAGTAGCCTTCAGAGGCCTTTGCCGAGCCAAAGGACTCAGTCCTACAGCTAAGGTGTTCGCCGAACTACATAGGCTAACTCGTCGAAAGGACGGCGAGTATTGGTTCTTCCAGGCGAAGCCACATTGTGGGCTTTTTACCGATCTTCCCTCCTCCCTGAAGAACTGGAAGAATCGCTTCTTTATTCTGAGGAGCAAAATTTCGAACGGCTTTGAGGGTTTCCCACGCAGCTGGCTGCATCAGGGCCCGTTAATTCCGAAGCGCAGCACTCTGAATAGGGAAGAAGGCCTAATAGTGATGGAACTGAAAGATCAAGCGGCCCGACAGAAGTTCTCTTGTTTAGATGCAGTGACGGCCGAACTGCATCATTGGATAATGGAGTTGATTACTGGCGAAGAACGCTGGCTTCAGCTCTCTGACCTCGGCTTCGGTACTTTCTATATCTCTGATCTTTGGGCCTTAGCGAACTCATTGACCTTTTCTTTTTGCAGGTATAGCGAGCAGCGAGGCTTCCAAGGAGAGCCGAAAGTGGAAAAGAGAGGTCTCCCAGAAAGTGCGGGAGATGAAGCGGGCCGAGGCCCTTCAGACGCCCAGGCATGATCCTGGGGAAATGCAAGGAGGCTCGTCTCAACCCTCGGGACCGCCGATCCCTGACATAGAAGTGGTCCAGTCCCCTCCTCGTCAAGAAGAGCCGCCACCACCTCCTCCGGTTGCTTCAAGCACGAAAGGGGTTCCTTCCCAACCACCTGTGAGGACCCTTTCCCGCGGCGCTCAAATCCTGATCCACTCGCTGGAGAAGAACCGCACGGTTCGAGAGAATCTGAGCTTTGCTAAGGTCTTGGGGTCCTCCATCTGCCTTCGAGAGGATCAGGATAGGCTAACCCTGAACAACCTCGATGACATCCTGACCCAAACTATGAGCCTGAGCGTGGAGAGTTTGGTGAACCAACACATTGTTCGGGAGAAGGCTCACCGCTTGAGGCAGGAGGTCGAGAAGGTGGGTCAGGAAGCTGCTTCCCTCCGATCTCAACTTTCGTCCGCTCAAAACTACATATCTAAAATTGAGGGGCAGATGAAATTCTATGAGGATAAGCTGGCCGAGCAGGCTCATGTTCTTGAATAGGTTCGGGCGCTCCGAGCTGCTGAAGTCGCTCGCCTCACTGAGGAGCTCAAAGCAAAAGAAGAAGAGGCAGTGACAAGGGAAGCCGGTGCTTATGTGAATGCTCATGGGGATCTCTTGGCCAAGCTCAGGAAGCGTTATCCTGAGGAGGACTTCTCCTGGATGGTGGACCTGGCTCCCCAGGACGAAGAGGATAGCGAGGAGGAGGCCGAAGGTGATAGAAGGGGTGAACAAAATGTAGAACATCACCTCCAGCCGAATGACTTATATATATTTGAAATGAAATGAAATTCCTTTTTTTTGTTCAATGCTTGGATGAGATTGGAAAGTATCTAAGTTGCATAAGCACTTGATTGTCTGAACATATTAGAACAACAGCTAAAGGTGATTATTAATCTAAGTGTAAGAGGTCGGAAAACATTGTAAGTAAGAGATCGGCAAACACCAAATGGGACTTGATTAAAATTGGAAACTTGATTTGAACACTTAAGATCGGAATCATCCTTAAACCGGATTGGAACCTTAACTTTATCAGACGATTATCCCCAAACTTTTAAAAGGGAGATCGGCAATAAGACTGGTGGCATGAAGATCTGACGTTGGTTTGGTTTCACTAAACAAGAGATCGGAAATGTGATTGACTGGCCAGCAGATTTGACAATTGGTTTGAGAGATCGGTGAGGCTTTGAGCGATATGGAGACTTGGCGTCAGTTTGATCTCTATGAAGAGAGATCGGAAACGAATTACTTGGCGTTGGGGATCGATTTCAAAGTCTATTGATTTTAGGGATCGACCAAAATATGGTGTCGACAATGAATTTAATTAATGAGAAATTAATTAATAAAGATTAATTAATTGATTTTTATTTGATATAAATTGATTAGAAGAAGAGAAATAATTATTTTGGCTTGAGAACTCAAAATTAAGACACAAAGGCATTTTGGTCATTTCACAGGGTGACATGTGGCACCATGAGATGGTGACACATGGCACTACACATAAGCTTGCCAAATGTCTTTTAATCATATAAGATGATTAAAATTAAGATTAAATATAGGTTTGACACTTGGCACAATGTGATTGGGTCAATTAAACTTAGAACCAATCAGAGGGTGACATATGGTAAGGGTTTTATGTGTTGACCTACCTATATAAGTGTTGTTATGAAAAGAAAACAACACAACCAGCAGCTGATATCCTTGGTGTCGCCACCCAAGAGGCTCTCCTTCTCTTCATCTTCTTCTCTCATCTATTCCAAAAAATTAGCAAACAATCTCTTGAATTAAAAATACTAGAAATCATTTCTAATGTTCTGTTTACATCTTTAATCTCTTAAAAGGCAGAACATGATTTTCTAAATAATAGAAAAAGCTTTAGAAGCTGTTCAAGGGCTGCCATAGGTGAACTTGGTGTAGACAAGCTAGAAGGGCAGCATCTGGTGTCCTAAAGATGCATCCGAAAGGCACAAATACACTGCAGTGCATCAAGAGGTTAGTGTATTTGTTCTTGATCTAATCTAGGGTTCTAAAATTAATCTGATTAATTTTAAAATCTTAAATGGCAAATATAGATCCAAAAACATATTAAAAGTGTTTTAATATGTTGTTTATCATTGAAATGAAATAGATAAAAATAAAAATCTTGCATGATGCATATGACCCTAGGTGAAAATTTTTGAATTCCATGGTATAAACTTGTGTTTTTCATGCTTCCGCTCCTTCACAAAATGTGGTAAGGAATGAAAAAATGTTTTAAGGGTTTTGTTCTTCAAAAGTTTTAAAGTGGTTGTTTTGGACAAAAGGAACTTTGGCAGTCAAAGGACAGAATTTCAGCAACTAAAATCCTTTTTATGGTTTGAATGTCCATTTGTGCATAATCGATTCTAGTAGCTAAAACTGGGAATTTTGGTAGTCAAAAGTCCCTCGACTATTAAGGGTATAAAGGGACCATAGCTCATTTCTTGCCCAAAACACTTGGTCCTTCTTTTCTCAACTTTGGAGCATAGAAGGAGCTCTTTAAAGAGATTTCCTTGGATTTTTTGAAGATCTGGAGGTGGATTCTTCCATTTTAAAGTGTGAAATAGTAGATTCAAGCTTTAAGGCTTTAGTTCTCCCACTTCCAAGCTCCAAGAAAAGAGGCAACTTTCTTTTCTTCTTGATCTAATTGGTAGATCTAAGAAAGTTAATGAAGGATTAGATTTTTATAACTTTAATTTTATGAAAAGTCATTTTAAGTTAAGTCTTCGGGAAGTTTATGGATGTGGGGTTTGGAGAAAACCTAGGATTTGAGTTTTGATTAATATATGTGAGTTTTAAGCATATTTTCTAGTTGTTCTAGGCCTTAGAGATGTGTATATGTGATAAGATTGTGTTTTGGAACTTGGAAATGAGTTTAGGTGTGATGGAAGAAGGAATCTATAAAATTTTTACTTTCGAATTTTGGAAATTCCCAGTTTCGGCCGTTGAAAGCTAGAAATTTGACAATTGAAGCTTATAGTTTCTCAAAGAATCTTAAAATTTTCTAAGTTCAACAGTCGAAGTTCCAGACTTTGATAGTAGCAATGGCTACTGCCCAAAATTGGACACTTAATGGTCCAAGGTTCAGCAGCCAAAGCCTAAGAATTTGATTGTCAAACTTGGTTCTATCTACTTTATTTCTCATTCGATTCCAAGGTTCCACAACCTAATTTCTTGATTCCTATTAGCCTAGATAGGATGTTTATGATATGTATAGATTTTTAGGACCTTGTATAACAGTCTAGGCTCTGATTTTATAAGATTGGGCTTGAGGGACTTAGAAGTGTAAGGATTCGAGGATAGCTCTCATTTGAGTAAGGTGGTTAATAGGCTACAAGAGGTGAGTAACTCTAACCTTAATAAAATGGAAAACCATTTATAGGTAATTAATGAGCATCCTCATGCATAATGTCATCTCTATTTATGATGTATGTATCTAGAATATGAAGATGTTGTATAATCGCATAATTTGTTGTTAGTGCATTGATGGATGTTGGATGACCCATTAACTTCACCCATGTTATGTTTATGTAATGTTACGTATGTTATAGATCCATAAGTAAATCCTAAGGGGAGATCTTTAAGTTGTTGTTCTAGGGAGATTTGTAAGTTATCCCTAAGTACATGACACAGGTCATTTTTTAAAGGAAAGTTTAAGGAGTTAGTGGTGATAATGTCCATCTTACGTGAAATGTTTGTGATGTGAAAATCCATGTGAATGATGCACTACATATGTATGAATGAATGATATAATTAATGTTGGTTAGATTACTCATTGAGCTTGTGTAAGCTTACTCCATTCCCCTAACCCCCCGGTGCAGAATTACAGCACTAAACGAGTGCTTTGAAGACAAAGCATCAAGGGTAGCATTAGCCCTTCCTTCATGTATGGTGTATGGGTAGATGGACATGTAATTTATGAAAGGATAGTATTGTACTAGTGATTAAAGGAAATATGCAATAATTATTGAAGTATAATGATGTATCAGTTGTGTTAGCTCTTTTGAGGGAATGCATCTTGAATCATTACACTTTGGATCTTATGTATGTTAAGGTTAAAATTATGAACTATTATTATGTTATAAATGTTTATGTATGCGTGCTTTTCAGGTTTTAGGCTTGCTACAGGTCTCAATAACATTAAGCTGACTCGATCCCTAGTTTAGGTTGTTACACCAATCAAGGCCCTATTGGATGCTTCCGTTTGCCTATTGGCCTGGGAATAGTATGGAGTCAAGGTAAGTAGTTTTATGCCATAATCCTCTACAAATTCCTTCATAACTTGATCAATAAACACTATTCCCTAGTCAGTTACAATGGTCTGAGGGATTCCAAATCTGTGGATGATGTGCTCTTTGATGAACTGAATCATGTTTCTTTGTTTCGCTTTATTTGCAGGTACTGCTTCCACCCACTTATTGAAGTAGTCTGTTGTAACAATAATAAAAATATGGCCCATTGAAGATGGTGGATGAATTTTACCTATGAGGTCGATAGCCCAACCTCTGAATGGCAATGGTTTCAATAAAGGGTGCATCTCTTCAGCTAGTATCCTCTTCACTGCACCATATCTTTGACATTGTTGGAAACCTTTTACTTATGTTATGCAGTATTTGAGGATCTTCGACCAGTAATACCTGTGTCTCCTAATGAGCCATCTCATCTTCATACCTGCCTGGTGTGCACCACAAATCCTTTAATGCACCTGCTACATCACTCTTATAGCCTCAAGAGAACCAAGGCACTTGAGCAATAAGCTATCAAAGCACTTCCTAAAGAGTTCACCTTCAACCAACAAATAGTTCATAGCTTGGATTTTGATGCGGTGGGGTACTTTAACTGATGGAAACTCCAAGTACCTCTTCAATGAGGATCTCTAATCATCTGTAACATCCAAGTTAGTATTAAATAAATTAATGGGTACACCTCTTTATTCTATGGAAGGATGTTTCCTCTTTCTAACTAGAATCATCCTGTGTGTCAACTCCTAGGACATTTTTAAGTTAGAAGCTAGCTGAGCCAACTCATTAGCTTCCCTATGACACCCTTTACTCGTCTACAGTATAGCCGAGTAAGATACGCCGCACCGTATACCGGAACATCCTATTTTATTTCAATTATTTTTATTTTTCCTTATTTATTTTTTTTCATAATTATGAAGTACAATTTGTGAGATATCATTCATTTAAGTCATTTATTGAAACATAAATTCATTTGAGATTTCGCAAAATTTATAGAAAATCTGGCAGAATACCGGCTAAAAACGGAGAAAACAGTTCTTCGGAACCTGTAAAAAACACTTCCAATATATTTTCAATCATTCCCAAACTTCATTTCATCAACAAAGTCTCAATATTTTTCAACAACAATTCCATTTCTCCTTCATTCATTCCTCATGATATTCATATACAAATCATAAATAAATACTCAATTTTCCATTCATAAACACAATTTTCACTATTTACCTTAATACCAAAATACATTATATAAGTCTCAATTACACATGAGAAAATAAAAGTTAATTACAAAATATCAAAATAAAACCTAGTGACCTACCAATGCACTGATGAAGGTGAGGTGACACGGATACTATGCAGAGTTGCGGATGATCTCACCCAGTCTGTGGTCTACTGGGCTCTCTATCGGTCTCTCCAGAACTTACGCGTGGCAAAAAGCAACGTGCTAAGCAATAATGCTTAGTAGTGTCAATAATAAAATAAAAAGAAATAACAGAAAATAAATATGCAGTGCATGTTTTGATGTCTTATGCAGATAATTTTTCGATCATTATTGGTAATCTTATTTATTTTGTACTTGTTATATTCATAATTTCATTAAATTATTTACTTTCATTTTTGATTGCCCAAGTAACCTATACTGGATGACTAAACTAGATAAACGGGTAAACTGGCACTGGGTATCAAGTACCTCGGGCCGTCACACCATCGGTCACATATTTGTCTCCTGGTGTGCAACAAAACAGCTAATAAGCTGTAATAACATTAGACACAAGGCCAAGTCTCAACACAATGTCAGAATGGCTAAAAGCCATGAAATCACAGAATGGCATAATGCCATGTGCAGTATTGCTAACTAAACCCTATTGGCATACCAACCTATCCAAGCCAATCTTGTTAGGTGTACTAGGGCATGTTACACTTTTAAACTTTACAATTCTTGAAATTTAGGTTTAGGTGTTACTATTCATTTTCGTAGTTAACTAAAATGTTGACTTTTGCATAGACAATAGGTACATTGATTCTAATACTCTCAACATACCACATTTTGCATTCTAAAGTTGTTGGTATTGGTTGCCAATACCATTTCTAAGCTTAGTGTTAATTATTCACAATTTTCAGATTTCAAGCTTTATGTTTACTGTTCCATTGGTCATTTGTACAGTAGGAATTTGGCAAAGTTGTCTTCATGAAAGTTGTTTCTTATTGTGTCTAGTTACATTTCCTTTTTTGAATCACTCTATTTGGAGTTTTTTTAACTCAAGTTATGGCCTAAAAACCATAACTGGCCGGATTGGACAGAATCCAAAATTCTGGGCAAAACTGGTTTTGCCAGATTTGGTAACCTAAGTTTGGTTGGCAATTTGACTAGGTTATAGTCAGAATTTGGATTTGTGTTCTTCATGAAAGTTGTAGTTCTATGTCTCAAATTTCTACTGGTAAAATTTCAGGTCAATTGGACCTTTCTACACTGAGTTATGACCAAATGAATAGACATTATTTATTTGGTCATTTTGCCCAGGCAGAATGCAAGTCACCCGGATTAGAGCAATTTTTAGGCCAAATTGATTTGGTTTTCTGGGCAGATTTTCTTCACCAAAGTGGTGCTATTATGTATCTAGTTTCATATCCAATTAGCCTTGTACCAATTAAGCCTCTACAACTCCATTTATAGCTGCCTAAACCTTTTGGACTCACATCCAGACCTGCAAGGTAGCCAAGGCAGCTTACCCAAATTTAAATACCAAGCCACAACTCACTTCATTTCTTCATCATACATAGCCAAATGGTCACTAATTGACCATTTAAACTTTCATTCACCAACACATAAGCAAACCCTAGGTTTCTCCCAAACCCTAACTCCATAATTTCAATTTGTTCTATTTTCATATTTTCTAGTTTATATTAATGTTGTAACAAAGAATATAAGAGAAAAATAAACAAAAGTGGCACTAACCTTCACTTAGTCACTTTTCAAGACTTAAAAACTTCACTTTCTTCCTTTCAAATTGCTGCCCAAGGCTTGCTCTAGTGGTAGGGATAATTTTTAATGAAGGCAAGTTAGGGTTTTGAGGTAGTTTAAGGTGGGAATTGAAGCTTTGATAAGCTTTCAATGGTGGTTTGGGTGTGGAAGGTGTTTCGGCTGGTTTGGGTGAAGGAGATGAATCTGATTGCTTTTGTTTATTGTTATCTCAATTATCCCTTTTTGATAGGTTAGCTTAATTGTGATTGGTGGGGAAAGGGTTGATGACATCATGTGATGTCAAAATTGTCATTTAATCTCATTTTTTTTCTTTTTTTCTCTACTCATTTTCAATTTAATTTTTAGCAATATTTATTCACATTTTATGTCATAATAATTATTTAATTAACTGGATAAGTCAGCCAAAAATCACCTCTGAAGGCGAAAGGACCAAAATGCCCTCCATTTGGCTTAACAGACTAAAATTATCTGTACCAATTGAAAAATTTTTCTAAGTATTTTCTTGGCATTCTAATGCCATAAGAACCTCAATGACCCTTCTCTGGAGTCCCAAAAATTATTTTATGAATTTTCCCCCTGGTCTAGGGCTCCTAGTTGCGAGAACCGCAACTTCCCACTAGGTTACCCATCGCTAAAGCACCGGCTCATTTAACTTGGTTGTATTTTATTTTTAAAATTTTTCCTAAATTTTTCTTGTTAATATTTGAGTTAATTATAGTTCGTCACTTTAGTTTAAATATTTTTTCTAGACGTTCTAGCTCTCCGGACCGATACTGGTCACCGGAACAGTAGAATGTACGGAGTTGCTACAGGGAGGGTGTTACATTCCCAGTTGGCTTCCCTTAGCACCTGTGTGAAAGAAACTTCCTTAAAGCAATCCAGAATCTATATAATAGCAGTAAAATAAGGAGTAAGGGAGAAGCTGCTGCACTTGTACTCTCTAGTAAGTTATTTAATGACTAGATGTGAGTCTCCCATAATGTGTACCTCCTCTACTCCTAATTCTCTGATGATCTCCAAGCTGATGATTAATGCTTCATACTCAATTTGATTATTGGTACATTGGAATTCTACACTGAAGGAAAGAGTTATCTTAGTACCAACAGGTGACACAATGATGATCCCTGCACTTGCTGAAGCCTCTGTACTGGAGCCATCAAAACATAGGAACCATGTCATACCTTACCCCTCTATAAGGTATAATATGATCCTGTAGTATACTTAATGAATTAATGAATTTCGCTTATCGATAACCCATTCAATATACTACAAGGGATTTAACATATCAAAGTCATTTCTAGGCTTAGCGTGGATCAAAGAATCATCAAAGTGTCTTTTATTCAATTGGTTGTCATAAAATTTATTTAGGAATTAATACGCATTTTTTAAATTTTACGAAAAATCTACGTGATGACGGCTAAAACTATGTAAAACCAGTTCTTCTAAACCTATAAAAAATCACCTGTAACAATTTATATAAATCCTTCTCATCAATTTCCATCATCAACACAGTTTAGAAAGAATTTTAAATATTTGCATTTAATAAAGAAAGTATAATTATTTCCTTTAATCTCAAAAGGAATGTCCATACACAAATTTACAATCCAAAAGATATCAAAATATCATTGCAAATTTTGTTTGTACAACTGCTCATTTGTCTTTATATATATACATACAGGCTAATTTACATCAAAATGAATATACAAAGGGTATAACTAATATACTCGAAATTAAATCAAACACCGCTCCAACACCACTACAAGTAGCTCACTTTGCTGCTTTGCCTTACTCCTTAATTGCGACAGCATAAAGAAGCCATCGCTAAGTATTTCACTCAATGGTTCACAACTAAAATTTTAAAGCAAAATATAAAACTACTTTATCAAATCATAACAAAGGGATTAAAACATATTCAAATTCTCCATAAATCATGAACCCAAGATCATAATCTCAAACACAATTTATCAAAATATTTATAATTCAATTTTGATAAAATATTTAGAAAAATAGGTGTTGCCATCCATCACACAGTTATGGTCATGACAGAAAATTTCTAATCAATGCCGTATTATACACCACGACAAAGCAATCTCACCCCAATAACTGAGGCTAAAGGAGGACATAAAGGCTAACTAGCTATATGAGTACTCATCCGAATCAACCTTAATTGGTAAGCTAGAGAGGGAAACTCAACCCCATAAGTGGAGGAGATCACATCACATATCATCTCACTAGGCAAGCTAATGAGGAACACAAATCACATTGCCATGCTAACTATGATTTCAAAATCAATTCAAATAATTTCTATTTAAAAAATCACATTGCAAATCAAATAAACACATTTCATTCATCAAATTCCTTTTATAAGGTTGGCAACATATAATTTCTCAAAACACTTCTAAAAGCATTCAAAACTGACCCACTCTCATACTACAATAATATAAAAGGGCCAACATCCGTCTTTCCACATTCACAAATTCATTTCATAAATAAAAATTCTCTAATGCAAGAAAAATCTTAACTCATTCATAATAACTCATTCAAATCAATTATAAGGTTAAAACAAAGAAAAAGGTTAGTTGTGCACAAACCTTCAATGAATCTCTTTATTGGTGTCTTAAACTTTCCTTTCCTTAGAAGTCTCTTTGTCTACTGAAATCAAACAATTAAAGTGTCTCATTACCCATCTCAACTATTGCCAAAAATTCATTAAATAAATGTCTAATTGATTCCTAAGTTAACTTTGCAATTTCCATGGATTTTGGGTTCAGGGCAGTTCTGGACCCTGACTATGCAACCCTATTTCAACTTAGTTCCAGTCATAATTTGAGAAGTGACCTTAATGAAAGTTATTCCTCTATGTCTTAGTTTTATTGTCCTTTTTAAATCACTCAATTTGGAGTTCTGGATCTCAAGTTATGGCCAAATAGATAAACATTGTTCCAGGTGCCATATCCTGAAATTCTAGATTTTCCAAATTTGTATCCTAACATTGCATTCTATATCCGGGCATCTTAAGCTCATAATTTGGCCCTAGTCCCTAAAACAATATTTTAGGTCTTTGTCTTAGGTTTCTAAATCATTTTAAAATCACTTTAATTGGAGTTTTTTAGAGAAAGTTATGACTTGATAACCATTCAGAGGTCACAAGGCCAATTAGCTAAGGTGCAGGAATTCCAGATTTGGGATTCTCAAATTTTCCTAATAATTCCCCTGCTTTACCCTAAGAACTGGGTTTTGGTCAAAACATAAAGTTTTTAGTTCTATGTCTTATGAGAATTTTGGCTTTAAAATTACTTCATTTTCAATTTTGTAGCTCAAGTTATAGCAATTTTACCAAAATTGGTTGGATAGCTAATTCTTCACATTTTCCAGGTTCAGTCTGGCACTAAGACAGATTTGCTAGACTAACTTTGTCTAGCAATTTGATTAGGTTAGGGTTATAATTTAGCTCTATGGTCCCCATAATAATTGTTCTCCTATGTCTCAGGTTTCCATTGGTTCAAGAATCACCTAAATTGGAGTTTTCTAGAGTGAGTTATGCTTAATTGAATAAGTACTGTTCATTTGGTCATTTTTGTCAAGTCCAGAATTACAAATTCCAGATTCAAGCTCCAATTGAGGCAACCTATGATCATTTTCTAGGCAAGGTGTCTTCATAAAAATTCTAGCATTATGTCTCCAATTGGTTTCACACCAATTGGAGTTAGATAGCTCAATTTATGAGCAATTATATGCACTAGACTCAGGTGTCCAGCTAGCACAATGACCCCATTTCTATCTCATTTATTATTTCATCAATCCACTTCATTTTTCATCAATATACCATCAAATGGTCATAATTCAACATTAAAGACATCACTTACACTTCATAGTACAAAACCCCCAATTTTCTAAAACCCTAATATCCCATCTTCCACATTTCATGCAACTCATGCAAATTCCAATACACATATTATGTATGCATCATTATCTAAGCTTAAATTCATATTCAATTTCATCAAAACACATCAAACCCTAACCTATACTAAGCTGGCCGAAATTTAGGCTTAGGTTTCATGCATAATTCTCATGATTTTTCATGTTATTTCTTTATATTTCAACTTAATTCCAATAGATATAACACTAATTAAACTTGGAAGATGAATTACCTCAATTGACCAATTTCAAAACTTCAATTTCTTCAAGTTTTCTCCTTCCTCTTGCTTCCAATCTTCCTACCAAGGTGTAATTTACAATTTTCTCTCAAGGAGCTATGGGAAATATGGAAGGGAGACAAGGTTTCAAGAGCTTATGTTAATGAAAATGGTGGTAGAGAGTGAGGGAAGATGGTTCGGCTAGCTTTGGAAGAAGAAGGAAGATGATCACTTTAAACTATGATAATTAAAAATGGGTTGTCTTATGCTAATAGGTTATTAGTTTTAATTGCATCATATTTAGGTCATGCTTATGTCATAAATGTAGTTAAAGCTTGAATTTTCATTTCTTTTCTTTTCACCTTTGCACTTAAATTTTCCTCAAAGTTTCTTCATTTTTTTAATACATTAATTTCGCTTAATTTAATTGACATTTTGGTCAAAAGTTAACTCCTCAGGTGAAATGACCAAAATGCCCCTCATCGAGTTATAGTCCATCTTTTTCTATAGTGGCCGATGACTCCTTAAGTTTTGATTCACTTAATTGTCTCTCTTTCCTTTTTATTTCTTTGATTTTCAAATTCCCAATAATTTCTAATTAATTCCCTCATTAAGGTCTCCATAGGGCCCCACACGAATATAGGATAGCAACTGAAGTTATAATCGCTTCCCATGTTGGTCACCCATCACTGGAACCTGGGCTCATTTAACCTAATTGTGCTTCATTTCTTTTATTTTCCTCCAACCTCATTTAATCTTTATTAGTTTAATTTATGGTTTCTCTTTGTGATTTAAGTTTGGTTCTAGACATTCTAGCTATCTAAATAGGCATTAGCTGTCGGAATAGTAAGATGTATTGAACTACTTAGTATGAGGGTGTTACAAATCAGGGTACCTTTTCTATATTGTAGACATTTAACTCTTGCTCCAGTGAGTCTGTTGTCTCCAGATATGGATGGTTAGCCAAAAAGTCTGCCAATACTTATCCCTTCATAGCTTTTTTGGGAAAATAATTCAAGTAAATTCTAACAAAACTAATAGCCACTTCCTGATCCTTCTAGTAATCAGTGGTCTAGATAACATATATTTCATTAAATCTATTTGTGAAACTACATAAGCTTTTAAACCTATTAAATAATGTCTTAATTTGTATAGGAAAAGTACAAGGTCAAGCAAAGCTTTTTAATTGGAGAATACATGGTCATTGTATTTGTCAGGCTTTGACTTAAGTTCAACACTGCCTGCTCATGTCCCATTTAGCTATCGTGTGCCAGTAGACATCCAACAAAATCCAAAGCAATAGATAGATAAAGCTTTAATGGATCACTATACCTTGGACGAACAAGTATTGGTGGCCTAGTGAGATACTCCTGGATTTTATCAAAGGCTTGCTAGTGCTTATCTTCACATCTAAATTCACTCTCCTGTTTAAGCCTCAACAAGTCAAAGAACTCTTTTCCTTTACTTGCAAGGTTAGAAATGAATCTTCTTAAGTAATTTACCTACTCTAGGAATCTGTACATCTATTTTTTAGTTTGGGGTAGTGTTTCCTCCTAGATAGCTTTAGTTTTATTCTAATCTACTTATCCCTTTAATGTACTAGGAAACCTAAGAAGTTTCCAGCTTTGACACCAAAGGCGCACTCGAGGGGATTTATCATCTATTCGTGCTGCCTCATTCTCTAAAAGCTTCTCCTCAAATGCTTTACATGTTCATTAGATCTCTTGGACTTCATTACTATGTCATCGATATAGACTTCCATGAAATGCCCCCGCATATCAGGAATATTGCATTCATCGCCCTCTAGTATGTTACATATGTGTTCTTTAGATCAAAAGGCATGACCAGCCACTCAAATGTCCCAATGGAACCAGGACACCCAAAGGCAGTCTTTAACACTTCTTTTGGAGCAATGAAGATTTGATTGTAACTTGAGAAGCCATCAAAAAAGGAAGTAGTTCATTCTTGGATGTAGCATCAATTAGCATATCTGCCATTAGCATCACATACATGTCCTTTAGCGTTGCAACATTTAAGTCTATGAAATCAATACAAATCCATAATTTTCTATTCTTGTTAACTAAAGGTATGATGTTAAATAACTATTAACTGTACTTGGATGGTCGGATGAATCCTGCATTTAAGAGTTTTTTTATCTCTTCTTTCACTTTTAGGATTACATCTCTTAACATTCTTCTAGGTGCCTAGCGGTGGTATATGTAATCAAGCTTAATTAATAGCTTGTATTCCACTAAGATCTTTGGAGACCTGTTATCTTATGATAATCCCAAGAAAAACAGTCTTTGTATTCATGAAGCAAAGAAATTTTTTTTTTTTAAGTCTTTCCTTAATAGAGAGCTTATATAAGTTACCCTTAGTTCTACAAGTGAGTCGAGGTTTACCTCTTCTAAAGGATCTTGTATACTAGTCAATATGTCATTTAGTTTTGTAAGTGCTCGATCCAGGTCCTAAAATTGCAGTTCTCCAAGTTCCTCCTCCTCCGGTACTTCTTCATATATAACCCCAGCTCCTTCAACTTTTAGGATATTTTCCATCTTTATTCTATCAAGGAGCTATTGCATCTGAACTCTGAAAATGGTAGGTGTAGCTATTGCCAACTCCTATTGAGTGTCTCTGCTACTCATCCTAGAGCTCCTCAATCAAGGGCTCTTTCATTGGCCAACAATAAAGCATGGTTGCAAGTGTTTCTCCATCTTTCTCTGTTAACTCCTTTAATTCCTCCTCCTGCTTCTATTCTATAAGGGAGGAAGCTATTATGGTCTTAGCATATACCACATGACTTTCTCTAGGGGCATTGTCAGTTGGTTCTCCCTAAGCTTTCTTTTTGAGGAAATGAGTGGTACTAATGTCTGCATCATAGTATTGGGCCTCAATTGCCTCTGAGTTAGTCATAAATGGTTTAGCATCTGCCCATAGTACTTCTACATTGGTCACTTTCCAAAACTGTAAAAATTAATGAAGGGAGGAAGAGACACACCAGTTCACATGTATCCAATCCCTCCCCAATAAAGCTTGATGAGTTGTAGTGGAACGAACAAAAAAAAAATGCAGCATTAGAAAACTTACTTTCCATAGTTACCTCCACTAGTAGGACACTGAGGGTCTTAGATACAGCCCCAGTGAAAGCTGATATCGAGACATCAGCCATGATTAGGTTCTTTTCTATCTTTCCTAAGGTTGACAGCATCCTGAGTGGTATAATGTTAACTACCTACCCATTATCAATCAACACCTTAGAAGTGGGGCAATCGTTGAGATGGGCCATTATATACAAAGGACATAGGTGCCTGGTTATCCTTTTAGATAGTTTATTGATTACAACTTTCTTTGGTTTCCCTGGGTTGGTGCATTGTATGGTAACTCCACTGCACACTTTAGCTTCCAAGGGCTCTGCTGATTTCTTAAGAAGCTCCTCAGGTTCTTCCACCATCACCTTTTAGAAGGCAGTGGGCAACAGCAAACAAGTAACATCATAATCAACAAATAATTTCTTACCTCCCTTTCCTTGGTGTAGTACCTCTTCTGAACTTCCCACTAACTCAGAATCTTTTATCAACTTTTTGTTGAATTTGCTTTTTGGTGGAGGCTTTTCTATTTTAACTTTTGTTCGTCTTCTTTCTACCACCCTCTACCTTTGAAGCCTCCTCTTTTTTGTTTGGCTTAGTGGTTGTGAGAATTTGGGATGGCGCACGACCTACCATATTTTGTTTGATTGTATTAGAGGTGATGCTATGAACCTTGGTTGGTTCTTATGGAATTTCACTGTAAATGCAGCAAGTGTAGTAGGTGTGGGATTTTTTATCATCTAAGGAAAGCAATTTGGCTAGTATTGACTCCTTTGGTACCTCGGTATCTACTATAACTGTGGTACCTGTCACCCAAGTATTATCACTTGGCCACTTCCTGGATGGTGATTCAAATTGGAGGCATTTCTTAGTTGAGGCCCTAGTAACCTTTAGGAAAGTGCCATAGGCTGAATACCTATGAAAGTAACCTCTAGATTTCTGGATTACCTCAGTTTGAATGTGCAGTCTTCTCAGTTCATTGATGATACCCTTAAATCAATAGTGGCTGTGTTGATGAGAGCTATAGGAGGAAATGGGTCTTCATCAATGAGCATTGCTTCTTTCTTCTCAGGGAACTTTAAGAAACCCTTGTTGATACGGTCCTGGATCACTCCCCTGGGAGCCTAATAGCTATTGGTGTTGTGATTCCAAGAGTCATGGTACTTATAGTAATCTCTCCCCTTTATCTCTTCTCTAGTTGGCAGCTTGTGGTCAAGGGGGAGATTAATGAACTTCTCCTTCAGTAGGAAGTCAAATATCTCTTCCATTTTGCTGGTATCGAAGGCATACTGGAGGGGTATATTTAAAGCAGAATGTCTTCCTTTGTGATGTTGGCTTCTTTGAAACACCTAAAGCAAGACATGCATAAGTACCAGTAGTCACCAAATTAGCCACAGCAAGTTTATGGTTATTTACCTCCTGCTAGTAGGTTCCCATAGATGTCCTCTTCTAGTGTGATTCCTCTATCAATAGCTCCTCATACTCAGCTACTTTGGCAGTAAGTTTATAGAAGTCCTTGAACTCCATCCCCTGGAACTTCTTCCTCAGCTTGATGTCTAGTTCCTATTAGGCCATCTTCATATACTTGGTCTCCTACAAGAATACCTTGCACCTATTCCTTATTTTCTTAAATTGAACAATAAAAGCATCAATTGATTCTCCACTTCTTTATGTCATTCTTGACAGTTCAACAACACATATTTCTGGCTCAGCTCTAAAGAACTTAGTGTGAAATAGCCTATTCATCTCCTGTCAGGAATACACAGAGTTTCTAAGATGGACAGAGTATTAAGTAAAAGCAGTACTAGTGAAAGAGTTTCAGAACAGTCTTAGCTTATAACTGGCAAAATTCTCATAATTCACCAGTTCACTTCACTAGATTATGAACCTTGCTATGTGTTCCTAAGTCGACTATTTGTCTTCTCTTGAAAAGACACTGAAGTTTAAGATGCGATACCTTCTTGGGTATAGGTTCTCCTTATCAATAAAGTCTAGATATGGCTTATGGAACTCTGGTTAGCTGATTTATCTTAGGCCAGGCTCATACAACTCCTACACAGCATCTCTAACAGCGTCTATTGTCACCTCGGGTGCAACTAGAATGGCAGGTACTTAGACTGCAGGAGCCAGTACCTGAGGCAAAGGTGCTGGTACTGGTTGAGGTATAACAGTCACTATAGTTCCTCTAAAGTTGTTGCCCTTGAGCCAAAAGAGCCAAAGTTACCTAGGGCACCTGCACCAACTGCTGCTAGAGAGTTGGTACCACCTGAGGGCCTATAATTGCTTCTACATCATAAACACTAAGATGAGTAACTGAGTTAGTGTTACTGATGATTTAGGTGGGAATAACAGTTCTGCCACTGGGGCAGCTAGGTTGGACTGGTATTCTTGTTTGGCTAGCCACCTATTCTTCTCTCCTATAGGGTGGCTAGTATCTTTCCTCGCTACTAGCATGACTTCCTTTAGCACTGCTCTAAGGAGTCATGGACTGCACTTGCCTCTAGAGCTCCCTAGCACCTCTGGGTGCCTCGACACTTTCCTCTGGTCTAGAGACCTAGCCATCAGAAGTAACAAAATAGGCAAATTAAATGTTTTAGCTAATGACTGAATCAATAAAATAATCCTCTCTATATTTGCATTAGTTTTTTTTGAGAGCTATATCCATCCACCTTCCTATGCCTTTCTCCAGGACATCAGCGATGGTTGATGCAAGGTTTCTTTCATTAATAATAAAAATTGAACCACCTTACTCCTGGTTCAAAGCATTAGTTAAGGTATGTACAATTTCTAACACAACTGGATTTTGCACTTCTTCTCTATGAGTAGGTGATCCTTTCTCAAATCGTTCCACCATGAAAGGAACTTAAAGTTTGGGCCAACTGCTATAGGACTCCCCTTCATGTCTTGAGACCCGGTGGTTTCTTTGCCAAGAGCACTTCTGGTTTTTGGAGGCATGATGTTGCCTACAAAAATGAAAATGATAATAGTGATGTCGAATAAAATGAGACTTCTATCCCATTGGGTGTGCCAAAAATTATTTCATTAGAAACAATTTGGTTGGCTAATAGCTTAGGAATTGCGTACGTGCCAGATATCAAGTGTATCAACTGCACACTTTTTTTGAATTTTCTCAAATGGTTGTAGAAACTTGACTACACTAAACATAGTTTTATCAAAATCTTACTCAAAACTGAACAAGTAAAGTACTGAAAATTATATTAATTGCTGGAAATTAAAGTATAAGACTTGAAAAATAAATGTAAGGTTGGAAAAATAAAAAAACAAATAAAATTAAAGATAAATAGATTGCTAAGTCTATTATTGTTGATTAATTGATTGAGTAGTTGGGCCTTTTTCATGTTGCAGTATATCTCTGACTTTTATAGTTCTACTTGCAAGTATCTGAAAGACTCCTGGAGGACTTTGGAACATACTCTGTCATATTTTGTGGTTACCTGTAGTCACCTACCCACTCCTTAAACTGCTTGGAACTACTAAAAACTACTATCAACTTTCTTATCTCATATAATTATCTAATAATCACCATTAATTCATGTATTAATTATCTTAGGCTACAAATTAATTAAATTAATTTCACAAAAAATTAATTTAATTAATTTTTAGATCTAAAAATAATTAATAAATAAAATAATTATTTTTAGTGCAAACAGTTTGTTTGGATGTTTGTTTTCTTACTTTATCTTGTTTTATTTCTCCATAATCTTATTGTAGCTAAAATTAATAGATACTCTGATTTGTTGATTTTCAGCCAAAATAGTTGTTTGGTGTTCTTTTTTTTTTTTTTTTTATTCAGTTTTGTCTTATTTGTGTTATTCATTTGTGCGAATTCTTTGCTAGCTAATTTTTTTGTTTCCTTTATGCTATATGGGCTGATTTTGGGAGAAATGTTTGGCTAGTTTGAGAGGTTAATTTCTTTATTCATTTGGGAAAAGGAGAAAGATGAAAATTTTGTTTGGAAGGGAAATGATAAGATGAAAGGGCAAGATAGGAGTTCTAATCCTAACCCAACCAATGGGAATAAAGACATGAAGTATGATATTTGTTTGGGAAGCGGTCATGTTACTTCTCAATGTTCAAATGAAAGAGCTAAGATCTTTAGTGATAATGAGAACATGGAGAGTGACAGTAATGAAGATGGTAATTCTTTGTTTCCATTAGATGAAGTAAGATGCAGAGGAGAGTGCCTTAGTAACTATGGAAGCATTGGATATGCAAGTAAAGGAAGATATTGGTGAAAAAGAATAAAGACAGAGTAATTACCATGCTATTTGATGCATCCCACATCAATTCTACAGGGAGGTCTTGGGTGTTATATATATGGGTTTGCAAACCTCTCCTTGTGAGCTAGCTTTTAAGGTAGATTTAGGCAAGTTCATATCATTTGGTATCAGAGTGTTACTCTTTATAGGTTGATGGGCCAGGGCCAGGTACAAAGGTTCCTTGATGTTTTTCGAGAGAGGTAGGGTTAACGAGTCATGACTCTAGTTGCTTTATGAGGACATTCAATTTAAAGGGGTCGAGAATGATGCGGTCTATATACAAAGGTAACGAGTCATGACGCCGGTCAATGGTCTATGTATAAAGGTTCCCTGACATTCTTTGGGAGAGATCGGGGTGAACAAGTCATGACCCCGATTGCTTCATGAGGATGTTCAGTTTAAAGGGGTCAGAATGATGCATCCCACATCTATTCTACAAGGAGATCTTGGGTGTTATATATATTGGTTTGCAAATCTCCCTTTATGAGCTAGCTTTTGACGTAGAGTTAGGCAAGTTCATATTACTGGTTTTGAGGATGATTAGCTAAATGAAGTAATGGCAATTGTGATACCTAAGCAAGTGCATGAAAGTCAAGTGAGAATTAAGAGAGATTTTGAGGAGAAAGATGAGATTGGAGAGAAAAATGAAGAGTGGATGAACAAGAGTGTGAGAAGGAAAAAGTTGAAATTGAAATGAAAAAGAAAGATAAGGAAAAGAATATGTGTAACACCCCTCACTCGTTTACAGTGTAGCCGAGCAAGGCATGTCACACTTAGTGCCGGAGCACCCTTTCTTATCTTACCTTATTCCTTTAATAATTTTGAACTCGTTATATTTTAAAATAATTCATATTCTTTGGAGAAACTAACAGAGTTTTCCCTATTTTATTATCGTTTGGCGCATTTTACTATTCACCTGCTTGAAATTTTCAATAATATATTTACAATAATAATCTCATCATTTCATTAATTATCTATATATTTCAATTCTGTTTTCAAACCCATACAATCTCATTCATGCTCAAATCATATAAGCAAAATTTTCAAATTTCATTAATTTATATAATTTACAAAATAATTACATAATCTCATAATTTACATGATGTATAAATTGATTACATATGAAATAGCCAAACTAATGTGAGCCCTATTTACATGCATTGCTAAGAAGGTGACAACCTTGAATACTTCAGACACTTCTGCAGATCCGACTCCAAAAATCCCAGTCTAATATCCACTAGGCTTGATCTTCAGTACCTATGCGAGGAAACAAATCCATCACGCTAAGCATTGCTACTTAGTGGTTTGATAATATAACAAAGAAAATAATATAAAAATAAAGAAAGAAATAGATTATACTTTGGATACTCTAGAATTTAATCTAATTTAATATAATATTTCTAGTATCAACTATCTTTCATTCTAATTTATTCCTCTTAAGAAGCAATTTATTCCTAAATTTACAGTAGTAATATACAATCCTCAAAAATTCTAAGAATAATATTATTCTTAACTTTATATTATTATAAAAAGAAAATAAGTACATTTGTAATGCTTATTTAAGTTATATCTCTTTTGCAAATCTTTTTATCATTTCATTCAATACTTTCTAGGTTATCGCAGATTATTTCATAATAATTAAATTTTAATATTCTTACTCATTTATTTAATTGCTAATATTTTCAGTTGCTAATATTCTTAACTCATTTCAATAAATTTCACTGCCCAAGTAACCTATGAAAGGCTGACTACATTGGATTACAGGTCGTTGGCACTGGATATGGCGGTGCCTCGATCCGTCATACCATGGGACGTGAAATGCGAAACGTCAACCACGTATGCAGTCAGTATGGCTAAAAATCCATGATAATATATCAGTATGGCTAAAGCCATGATAACATATAATAGGGCATAAAAGCCATGAGTGTGGGCATAAAGCCATGAATACAGGCATAAAACCTTACACAGTACTGCTAACACAATACCCTATTGGCATGCCAATTTATCCAATCTGACACACGTGTCTAGGTAATACATGGGCACATAAGTACCATTAAGTGTTAATATGTCTTAGTATATCGTTAATTCGTTATAAGTTTTAATTACAGTTTATATTACTTAATTCTGTTCCTAGTGGGAATATAAATTTTCTGAATCATAATTATACATAATTTCTCATAATTTATACATTCATTTTATCCTTCATTTTGATCACAATTCACAACAATGTTTTTCATGTACCATTGTATTCAAAATATTCTTCTTTTCTTTCCTAATGAGAACTAAAGTCCTATTCACACATTTATGTAATTTATTTATTCATTTTTAAAATTTATATGGATTATCATTTGCAATTCAAGAAATGTTTTTACTTACTAAGTATTTATAATTCCTCTTATTTTCTCTCATGTACCATTAAATATTAATGGGTCTATTATTTTATTATATATTCCATTGTATATATATATATATATATATATATATATGTATATATATGTATATGTATACATATATATATGTATACATATATATATGTATATATGTATATATATACATATACATATGTATACATATACATATATATACATATATATATACATATATATATGTATACATATACATATGTATACATATATATATATATATATATATATATATATATATATATATATTTGTTGTGACACTCTAAATTCTATTTCCTAGTGGAAATACAATATTTAAACTCATCCTCATCTAATGCATATATTTATAAATTTCATTTATACAATTCACAATTTATCAATTATATCATCTATTTTTCATTTATAATTCTTTATCTAATTTATCACATCATTTTACATGTTTTTAGGTTCACCCTTTTCATTTATATTACTTTACAAACCACCTTTCAAAGTATATTAACAATGTCACCTAAGTTCTATTTGTGATAAGAATACAAATCCTTTAAGTGGGATACCATTGACCCCATTAGCAACTTAAGTTTTTGGTAGTTACTATTCACTTAACTATTTCCCTTCAAAGGTTGACCTTTTAATTTATAATAGATTTGTTAAGCCTAAGTTCACCAAGATACCATATTTTGGGTTCTAAATTTGTTGGCATTGATTGTCAATTGCAATTCAAAGCCTCCTAAAAGTATTTTCAAAAATTCAGTTTTTGTGTTCTATGTTTACTGTTCCATTAGTCTAAGCTACAATGAGAATTTAATAAACTTTTCTTCATCAAAGTTGTTCCTTTATGTTTCTTTTTTAATTTTCTTTTTGAATCACTCTATTTGGAGTTTTGTAGCTCAAGTTATAGTCAATTTACCATAACTAGCCGAATTGGTCCTTACCCAAATTTTCTGGGCAAATTTGGTTTTGCTAGATTTGGTGTCCTAACTTGGACTAGCAATTTGAATTGGTTAGGTTCAGAATTTGAGTTTGTGTTCTTCATGAAAGTTGTTCTAAATTGTCTAATCTTTCCATTGATATAAAATTCAGGTCATTTGGATATTTCTACACTGAGTTATGGCCAAATGAACAAATACTATTCATTTGGTCATTTTCCAGGGACAGCTTGTGTGTTACCCAGATTGAGGCAATTTTTAGGGTATTCTAAGTTTGTTTTCTGAGCAAGGTTTCTTCATAAAAAATGTGGCATTGTGTCCCTATTTTCACTTTCAATTAGCCTTATACCAATTGAAGCTACAAAACTCAACTTATGGCTGCCCAAGCTCACTGGACTCAAGGTCCAGAATTTCCAGCACATAGGCAGCATCTCTAATTCCTAATTCAATGCCACATTCAACTTCATTTTATGGTCAAACTATGTCGAATGGTCACTAATTGACCTTAATAACATTAATTCAACAACAATTTAACAAACCCCAATTTTGATTCAAACCCTAACCAAACTTATCAAATTTCCTAATTAAGTGAGGTTCATAGCACTAACCTTTGTGTGCTAGCCTCAATCAACTCCAAGCTACCCCAATTAATCTTCAATTCATTCAAAACACTTTGATCTTCTCCTTGGGCTGCCCACTGAATTTCTTTCCTCTTTTTCTTCCTTCTTTTTCTTGGTTTTTCTTGCTTATTCTTGGAGTTCAAGCCTTGATGCAAGTTTTTCTTTAAATTTCTAAGAATTTTGGTCAAGAAATTTGGATGGTTTGGAAGCTTAAGCAAGCTTCAATGGAGGAAATTTTGTTTTAAGAGAGAAATGGGAAAGTGGGACTGCAAAGTAATGGAGAAGAAGGGAAAAATCTGTTTTCTTTCATTATTATAAGATATTTACATAAATTTAAAAATTAAATAATGTATTTGTCTTATTGGGCAAATTTGCTAATTAATTTTTATTTAAAATATGTAACTAATTTTTCCATTTTCCATCCACTTTCTTTTTATTTATTTTTAATTAATTTATCATCAATATTTATTCATATTTTATGTCATATAATTCACTTACGTAAATGGACAAATTGGTCAAAAATCGTCTCTGAAGGCGAAATGACCAAAATGCCCTCCGTTTGGCTCAAGAAGCCAAAACTGTCTGTACCAATCTTAAAAATTCTCCTAACCTTTTCTTGGCATTCTAATGCTACCTAGGGCACCGTAACTCTTCTTTGGCATCCGAAGAATTATTTCACGGGATTCCCCTCGGGTTTAGGGTTACTAGTTGTGAAGACAGCAACTTCTCATTAGGGTCACCCATCACTGGGGCACCGGCTCATTTAACTTTGTTGTATTTTATTTCTTAAAATTTTCCTTAATTTTTCTTACTATTATTTGGGTTATTTATGACTCCTCACTCTAATTTACATATAGTTCCAGTCATTCTAGCTGTCCGGACAGACATTGATCACTGGAACAGTCGAATGCACAGACTAGCTAAAGTGAGGGTGTTACAATATGAGTGTAAAAGGAGAGTGTTCGGAGCAAAAGAAAAGAAGAGTGAGCCTAATTGAAAAAGAAAGAGAGGTGAAGGAAAATTTTTATACTGACCTATTTATAGCTGATTCTTATTTCTCTTTGCCTAGTTCTATTCCATCTATTCCATAGGAGAATAAAGATGCATGTTTAAGAGAGGTTTTAAAAGATAGTATACTACTTATTGGGAAAGAGAAAGTCAATGATGAAGACATACCTTACACGCAAAAGATAGAGTCTATGAAAGTTGAAACATCATCTAATAAAGAGAGTACTTTTAATCCTATTCTTGAAGCTATATTATTAGGATTTGAGTATGTTGAAAATGTTTATGCACATGATGATGATTTTGTTGGAGTGTTTGTTAAGTTTGAGAAAAAAACATCTAAAGACAATTATATTCATAATGGATTTTTTAGTAGAGAAAATAGAATTTTTGTACCTAAATGTTCCATGTGTGACTTGTTTGTGCATTTTGATGACAAATTGGGACATAACATAAAAGTAGAAGAAGACTTGAATAATTTGATGTATGTTAATGATATGTTTAGCAAAGAAGAATTGTGCTCTAATTTGAAGAATTGTGTGTCTTGTATAGAAAAGAGCATATTCATTAGACATGGTCTAAGTGATAAAGATTGGTCAAATCCTAAACTTGTGTCTAATATAAGTAATACCATGGATTGGCTAATTACTATAGGAAGTTTGTGGAAGATTTTTGTGCTAAATTTGTATGTTTGAATATGAAGCTTAAGAAGCATGATGAATTTGTGTGGGGACAAGAACAGGATTATGTTATTTATGTGTTTAAAGAAAAACCTTGTCTTATTTCATTAATAAGTATGCTTGATAAACTTATTAATCATAAATGTAATGTTTTTAGGTGTGGATATAATTCCATCATTGATTTCTAATCCACTTCTTTTCTATGATGAAGGAGAAAATTCGAGAATGAATTTCTTTAAAAAAGGAGGGAACGATGCGATTATGGGAGCACCAAATTATAAGGAAATTCTACAAGAAGTAATTCAAGTAGAGACCAACAAGTTGAGTATACTCAAGGAGATTAAGTGGATCATTTTAATTCAATTATGCATTAATGGAGTCCATGTGTTTACAAGAGCTAAGAAATTCTTCCAAGTCATTACAATACCAATTGGGGTAGAATATCTTACAATTAAGTGTGAGATAACACCAGCACTTGTGGGAATGACCTCAGACGTGCATGGTAGATTGTAAGCACACATGGGCATGATTTGGCATGGTTCCAACACATTTGGCATGATTGGCATTGTTCTAGCATACTTGCGCATGATTTGGCATGGTCCCCTACCTTGGCATGTGTTTAACAACCTTGCTTTATGAAGGACAGCCAGCTTGCTCTTTTATTTGATGGTCTCCACACCACCTTTTGCACTCACAGCTACTTTTGGGCTCTGATAGAAAATTCTTTTTTGTTCTTTCCTTATTTGTCCTTAGATGTTTTTGGTAAATTATGTCACTTTAGTCTTTTAGTACATTAATTCATGATCTAAGGAATTCAAGTCAAGAACTAATCGCAAGTTTTGATTATCATTATCTATATTTCAATCGGTTGAGGATCTCCTCTCCATCCATTTATTTTTCTTTGTTCTTTAGTTGGCTGAGGATCTCCTCTTCATCCATTTATTTTTTTTTCTTTATTCTTCAATTAGCTGAGGATCTCTCTCCATCTAGTTGTTTTTCTTTAATCTTCTGCTGGTTGAGGATCTCCTCTCCTCCATTGATTGTGGGTTTTTTATCAAGTGATTGGAGGCTTACATCAAATTTTTGTATTAGAGCTAGGACCCACATCAAATTTGAAAATACACATCAAATTTTGGTATGAGAGCTAAAACCCACATCACATTTCAAAATTTGATGTGAATTTTAGCTATGATACCAAAACTTGATATGAGTCTCCAACAACTAATCAATCAATAGAGGAGATGAGATCCTCAACCAGCCAAAAAACAAAGTAAAACAAATGGATGGAGAGGATATCCTCAGCCAATCGAAGAACAAAAAAATAATAATAATAAATGGATGGAAAGGAGATCCTCAGCCAATCGAAGAACAAAGAAAAATAAATAAATAGAGAGGAGATCCTCAACTAACATAAATGTAAATAATGATAATAAAGACTCAAACAATTAGTTTTTTACCTGAATTCATTAGATCATGAATTAAACAAAGAAAATGCGAGAATCCATTATCATAACTTGGACATCCAAGCAAAACTGATAAGTAGTTTAAAGAACCAAGGTGAGAATAATCTCTCAAGACAAAAAAAATGTCTGCAAATGACTAATGTTCTTGTTGGCTGTGGCTAAAAGAAAAGAAACACTGACATAGGTTAACAGGAGAAAAAACACTTATATATTATCTCCTAAAACCCTAAAAGGCTAAAAGACAAAAATGACATAATGTACTAAAAATATCTAAGGACAAATAAGGAAAGAACAAAAAAGAATCTTCTACTGGAGCCCAAAAGTAGTTGTTGGTGCAAAAGGTAGTGTGAGGACCATCAAATAAAGGAGCAAGCTGGTTGTCCTTCATAAAGCAAGGTTGGGGACCACGCCAAATCATGCCCAAGTGTGCTGGAACCATGCCAAATCACGCCCATGTGTGCTCACAATCCACCATGCATGTCCAAGGTAATTCCCATAAGTACTGGTGTTATTCTCACACTAAGTTGTGAGATATTTTGCCCAAATGGTGTTGTAATGACTTGGAAGAATTTCTAGACTCTTGTAAACACATGGACTCCATTAATGCATTAAAGTGATCCACTTAATCTCCTTAAGTATACCCAACTTGTTAATCTCCACTTGAATTACTTCTTATAGAATTTCCTCCACTTGAATTACTTCTTGTGGAATTTCCTTATAATTTGGTGTTCCCATAATGTCATCACTATCAAACGTTTTTGTTAAATATAGATTATTGTTGGATGGCTTTATTTAGTCTTGGTTATTCAATAAAAATAATAGTTCTTTTTAGTTTATAGACCATATGTTGACCCCGTGTAGCTCAAAATGAGCATTGATTTTGATGATAATAAAACTCAAATAGAATCTATCTAACTCAATCTTAAGTGATGTGTAGATTCTTTCTCTTATTCATGAAGTATCTTTGAGGTTGCATCTAAGGAGGAAGAGCACTCAATGGCATCTCAAGATGAATCAAAGTTGAGAAAGAACAAGATTATGAAAGCTAAAACTCAAAGTAAAGGTATGAAAGTCATAGAGTTAGAAATTGAGTCTTAGGACTTGTGTAAAAAGAATAGATGAAAGTTTTAGTCAAATAGAGCTCAAAATTAAATTTTTCTTTCAATTCCTTTATAAAATTTTCTCTCATCATGACCTTGGATATTGCTATTGAAATATATTTTTTTAAGGTCTAAATTAGATTTTTAAAGATTACAATTTGAAATAGGCATCTGGTAAATTAGTTTTCTAACTTGTTTGCTAAAATATTAGTTTGCTAATGTATTTGCTAAAATATTAGTTTGCTAACTAGTTTACTACTGTCGCCAAAAATTTCATTAGTTTGCTAAATGATCAGAGTTGCTCAACTTCTCACAAAAAGACAAAATAACGGCTATTTTGCCTAGAACAGAGTGTATAACGTTCCAAAAAGGGTTCAAACATTTTAAAATGATTTGGGACTATAAATACACCTTCTTTACTTCATTCAACACTTGATGAAAGCTTACAATTGCACTCCAATCTTGATTTTTCATTTATTGCTTTTATTCAAGAGCTTTGAAGTGTTTGAGCTACCATTGGAAAATCAACCCATCTATTCTTTATAGTTTGATTTGTATTGAGTGAGAGTGAGTGTTAA
Organism: Hevea brasiliensis; assembly: GCF_030052815.1. Lineage (NCBI taxonomy): Eukaryota > Viridiplantae > Streptophyta > Magnoliopsida > Malpighiales > Euphorbiaceae > Hevea > Hevea brasiliensis. Next base: position 77,927,656 of record NC_079506.1, on the reverse strand, counting down.
AATATTAAATTGCATTTAAGAGAGATTGTACAAGCACCTATTGAAGCTTGAGAGTGTGAGTGCCTGAGATAGCACTTGTCAAGGGTTCAAGCTACCTTGGTAAAAGCTTGGTGTTGAAAAAGTTGTAAAGGACTTTTGGTCTCTTGCCTTTAAAAGAGTAAATAGTGGAGAGAAGACTCAAAGAGGGTTCTTTGAGAGTGGATGTAGGCTAGTCAAGCCGAATCACTATAAAAATCATTGTGTTTGATTTCTCTAACCTTAATCTCTTTATTTTTGTGTAATTTAATTTCTATGCATGATATTGAATGTTGATTGAATAGATTGAGTTGATATACTTGAGGATATATTAAGTAGGTTGAGAAACTAGTTGAATATTTTATGATGCGTGTTATGTTAAAAATTGCTATAAATATTTATTGAAGCTTGAATTGCAATTTAAGGACACATTATTGAAATACATATCACTTTCACTATATATAAAGGAGCACCTAGTTGAACAAAGCCATAATTTTTCATTAGGCTGCAAGCAAGGGCCGAAAAATTGTAAAGTCCAATTCACCCACCCTCTTAAACTATTTTGGGACAACAAATTGGTATCAAAGCCTGTCTCTCTTGCTTAAGGTGTCAAAACCTTAGAGTGATCCCCAATGGCTGGTTCATCTAGCAACACTGCCAGTATACCCGCACCACTAGCTGAAGGCTACTCAATTACTAGACCACCACTCTTCAATGGCACTAATTACTCATTTTGGAAAGTGAGAATGAGAAATTTCATACAATCTGTAGATATTGATGCATTGAGAATTATTAAAAATGGTCCACATGTTCCTCAAAAGAATGGTTAAGGAAATACTAAAGTTCCTAAAAATGAAGATGAATATGATGACAATGATTGGAAGAAAATTTCTGTAAATGCTAAAGCTATTAATATTTTGCATTGCTTATTTGACCTTAATGAATACAATCATTTTTCAGGATGTCAATCTGCTAAGGAAATTTGGGAAAAGCTTGAGGTCACTTATGAAGGAACGGATGTCATCAAGGAGTCCAAAGCAAACCTCCTTATCCGAGATTATGAGCTATTCGAAATGAAGCCAGGAGTATCAATTGCAGATATGAGTACAAGGTTTACCAATCTTGTTAATCTTCTCAAAGCACTTGGTAAAAGATTTGAGGAAGCTGAACTTGTGAAGAAAATTCTTAGATCACTTCCAAAATCTTGGGAAGCAAAGATTACAGTTATCCAAGATACCAAGGATTTTAAAACATTCACCTATGATGAACTCATTAGATCTCTCATTGCACATGAGATGGTATATAAGAAAGATGAAGTTGAAAATGAGCAAAAGAAGAAGAAAAGCATTGCTCTCAAGTCAAATAAGGATAAAGATAAGAAGAAAGGAGTTATACTTAAAGTTGACTCAAGTGACAACTCAAGTGCTTCAAGTGATGATGATGATGAAATGGCTATGCTTGCAAGGAAATTCAAAAGAGCTTTCAAGAAGGGAGGAAGTAAATACAAGAAATTCCTGAAAAAAATATACTCCCAAGGATAAACGCTTCAAGGATCCAAAAGAAGAAGTTGTATGTTATGAGTGTCACAAACCAAGATATATCAAGCCCAAATGTCCATTGCTCAAAAAGAAGAAAGGAAAAGAAGACAGGAGCAAGAAAGCTATGAAAGTAGTTTGGACCAACAGTGAAGAATCTTCAAATGATGAATCAAGTGACAAGGAGACTGCTCACCTTTGTATGATGGCATTTGAAGAGAAAGTCGAAAGTTCACAAAAGGAAGAAGAAAATGATAATGAGGTAAACTCTCTTGAATCTCCTAATGTAGAGGAACTTGAACTTGCATTTGCTAAAGTATATAATGAGTATAGAAAATATAAGAGAAAGTGCACTAAAATGAATTTAGAAATTGAATCATTGAGATCACAAAATATTGCCATGTCCAATGTGTATAAAGAAAATGAATTTTACAAAGGACAAATTGCTTTGTTTAAAGAGCTAGATTTAGAGTTGAAAAACTCAAAAGAAACTTGTGAAAGCTCATTAAGAAAAATAAGGTTCTTGAAGCTAAAATAGAATCTTTGACAAATGATTTGGCAAAATTTACAAAAGGAAAAGAAACTTTAGATGTACTTCTTGGAAACCAAAGAATTTCAAATGAAAAATATGGAATTGGTTTTGATGGTTTCATGAACTATGGTAAATACAAAAATCATTTTATTAAAGCATCTACATCCTCCTTGCCTAATGTCACATGTTATCATTGCAATAAAAGAGGTCATATGATTAGTTCTTGTGCACTTAAGAAGGGTCTCCTTAAGGTAAAGAAGGTATGGGTGCCAAAGGGAACCTTACCTAAGGTCACTAACTCCCAAGGACCCAAAGTTGCTTGGGTACCTAAAGCTAAATGATTAAATTTAAAGTTAGTTTCAAAGGGATGAAGGAAAGTAAAAAATGGTATATAGATAGTGGTTGTTCAAAGCACATGACCGGTGAAAAGGACAAATTTTTAAAAATCACAATGGTAGATGGAGGACATGTGAAATTTGGAGATAAAGGAAAAGGAAAAATAATTGGAAATGACACAATTGGAACCAAACCTTGCATTGAAGATGTGTCACTTGTTGAAGGTTTGAAATACAATTTGCTAAGTGTAAGCCAACTTTGTGATAAGGGTTTTGAGGTAAAGTTCACTTCTTTTCTTTATACAATCAATAACTTAGATAATGATACATTGTTCATTGCCAATAGATCTAATAATGTTTACTTGTTTGACATGAATAACTTTGAAACTAATCATGGTACATGTCTAGTATCTTTTGATAATTCTAGTTATTTAAGATTAGGACATGCAAGCATGCATACACTCTCAAAATTGTCCAAGAAAGAACTTGTTAAAAGTCTTCCAAAGATTAACTATGAAAATTTCAATGTAGGGCATGTGCACTAGGAAAGCATACTAGAGCATCTTTTAAATCTAAAAATATTGTTTCTACCACTAGGCCATTAGAATTGCTCCATCTTGATTTGTTTGGACTTGTGTCTCCTGCTAGTCTTAGTGGAAAGACATATGCCTTAGTTAATATTGATGACTATTCAAGATATACATGGACATTCTTCCTTGCTCACAAAGATGAAACTTTTGAGAAATTCACATCTTTTAGTAAAATGGTTCAAAATGAAAAAGGTTTTTGCATCACATCTATAAGGAGTGATCATAGAACTGAATTTGAAAATCATTTATTTGAGAAATATTGTGATAAACATGGAATCAACCATAATTTTTCAGCTCCTAGAACACCACAACAAAATGGGGTTGTAGAAAGGAAAAATAGGACTTTGCAAGAAATGACTAGAACCATGTTGAATGAAAATAATTTGTCAAAGTATTTTTGGGCTAAAGCTATTAATACTTCTTGCTATGTGTTGAATAGAATTTTGATTAGACTAATTTTGAAAAAGACCCCCTATGAGCTTTGGAAAAGAAGACAACCAAATATTTCATATTTCAGAGCATTTGGATGTAAGTGCTATATCTTAAATAACAAGAAGGATAACTTGAAGAAATTTGATGCTAAATCCGATGAAGGAATCTTTCTTGGGTATTCAACAAAGAGTAAAGCATATAGGGTGTTTAATAGAAGAACGTTAGTTTTTGAGGAAACTATTCATGTTTTGATTGATGAGGCTAACCCTTCTATTAAAAGGAAAGATGTTTTTGATGATAATAATAAGCAGGTCTTTGAAAAAGATAATGTAAAATCAAGTCAAGAAATGAAACAAATTGATGACAAAGATGAAGAAACTCAAGGAGATACCACAATAGATGTTTATAATGCCAACAATGATCAAATCAATGAAGAAATGCCAAATTTGGAAGAATTACAAGTGAATGAACCCCAACATGAAGATTTACCTAAAAAATGGAGATTCCATAGAAATCATCCCCAAGAAGACATCATTGATGATCCATCTCAAAGGATGATGACTAGAGCACAATTGAGAAAATATTTTTGTAATGTTGCCTTTGTTTCACAAATTGAACCTAAATGTTTTGAAGAAGCTCAAAATGATGAAAGTTGGATTCTTGCCATGCAAGAAGAACTCAATCAATTTGAGAGAAACAAAATTTGGAATTTGGTGCCCAAACCCAAAAATCATTCAATTATTGGTACTAAATGGCTTTTCAGAAACAAAATGAATGAAAAAGGCAATGTTGTTAGAAACAAAACTAGACTAATGGCTCAAGGTTACAATCAAGAAGAAGGTATTGATTTTGATGAAACCTTTGCTCCGGTTGCTAAAATTGAAACTATTAGAATGTTGTGTGCCTTTGCATGTGACAAGAATTTTATGCTTTATCAAATGGATGTCAAGAGTGCATTTTTAAATGGTTATATTGATGAGGAAGTGTATGTTGCACAACCTCCGGGTTTTGAAAATCATGAGCATCCAAATCATGTTTATAAACTTACTAAAGCTTTATATAGTTTAAAACAAGCTCCTAGAGCATGGTATGAAAGGCTTAGTAAATTCCTATTACAAAATGATTTCCAAAGAGGCAAAGTGGACGCAACACTTTTTGTTAAGAAGCATCATAATGATATGCTCATTGTCCAAACATATGTTAATGATATAATTTTTGGTGCTACTAAAGAATCTCTTTGCAAGAAATTTTCTAAGATTATGCAGAATGAATTTGAGATGAGCATGATGGGGGAGCTCACATTCTTCCTTAGACTTCAAATTAAGCAAATGAAAGATGGCATCTTCATAAATCAATCAAAGTACATCAAGGATATGTTGAAGAAATTTAAAATGGAAGATTTGAAGAGCATGGGCACTCCTATGAGTTCAACAATTAAAATGGACAATGATGACAAAGGTAAAGAAGTAGATACAAAGCTTTATAGAGGTATGATTGGCTCTCTTTCATATCTTACTGCTTCTAGACCAGACATACATTTTAATATTTGCTTGTGTGCAAGATTTCAATCATGTCCAAAAGAATCCCATCTAAGTGCAGTTAAAAGAATCTTCAAATACCTCATTGGCACACACTCAATTGGTTTATGGTATCCAAAATGTAAATCTTTCAATCTTGTAGGTTATAGTGATTTAGATTTTGCAGGAAGTAGATTGGATAGAAAAAGTACTTTAGGTACTTTTTAATTTCTTGGTTTTGCACTAATTTCTTGGCACAGTAAGAAACAAACTTCAGTGGCTCTGTCTACAGCTGAGGCTGAATATATAGCTGCTGGTAGTTGTGTTGCTCAAATTTTATGGATGAAACAACAATTGGAAGATTTTGGTTTAAAATATAATCTTGTTCTAATTAGGTGTGATAACACAAGTGCCATAAACTTGATCAAAAATCCAGTCCAACATTCAAGAAAAAACATATTGAGATCAGACATCATTTTATTGGAGATCATGTTCAAAATGGAGATATCAAAATTGAATTTGTTACTTCTGAAAATCAACTTGTAGATATTTTTACAAAATCACTTAATGAGGAAACTTTTTGTAAAATTAGAAGGGAAATTGGCGTGAGTGAACCACTTGCTTGAAATTCAATTCATATAGATTTAATATATCTGCATATTATCAAATGTGTGAGTAATTTGCTGTGATATTAATTTGCTAGGAAAACTCTAAATAACAGTAGCTAACTTATTTTTGTACTCATGAAATTAGTTTACAAAGTTGTATGCTACTGTTGCGTGCTTAAAATTAGTTTACTGTAACGTGTACTGTTCAAATTTTTAGCAAAAAAGTGATTGTGTTTTGAACTTTCTGCGCGCCAATCAATGCACTTACCCATTCACATTCTCTTCGCTGTGTCAGATATATATATATATATATATATATATATATATATATATATATATATATATATATATATATATATATATATATATACACACACACACATTTAAAATAAGAATAAAATTCAAATAAAACAAATTAGAAGAGAGAAAGCGCGGGACTCAAGAAAAATCAATTAATCAATCTTGCCCACTGCTACACGAAACCTTCACCTATCAACTCGTTTTTTTTTTTCCCTCGCCATACCCGACTCTCTCTCTCCTCTGCATTGATTTATGGTACTACTCTTACCAATTTTCTTGTCATTAACACTTACCCATTTTCATCAAAGCGCTTATCTCACTCTCTAATCATCACTTAAAACTCTAATCCCGCATTCATTCGTCACTGCACCAGATGCCATTTTAAAATTCCCAATTCTTCATCGCCTCTAGTTCACCATCTATGGCTCACACCAAACGAAAATCCCCTGCTGCTGCTGTCTTGCATCCTCTTCTTCATCTAAAGAACTCCCTGTTGCCGCATTAAAGAAGAAATTGAAAGAAAAGAGGAAAACACCAATACCTAAGTCCGACAGTGTATCCTCTGACCCATCTAAGGAAGTCAAACCTGCAGTGACGGCACTAGAAAAGAAAAAGGGAAGGAAAATGCATGGGATTGATATTCAACGCAAAAAGGGTGTTGCAAAATCATCGGGCTCTGTTGTTGACAAAGCGCTTCTAGACTGTAAGTTCATTAAATGGGAAAATTTTGATCAGGTTGATTTTCAATTTAAGGAACTCTTTGAATTTCAAGAATGGATGAATGTTTGTGAATGCACTAATGTTTACTACCCTAGACTAGTCCAAGAATTCTATAGAACTTTAAAAGTAGTTGATGAAGAAGACAGATTTGAGGTTTCTTTGAATGAAAGAGCATATGACATTTATGTTGAATTGAGCATATGACATTTTTACTCATAGAGATGTTGCTAGAGTTCCAGGTTTTAATTTGACTGAATTTGAAAGTGAAATTTTTCCTGCCAATACTGCCACTAGTGAAAAATCCACTAGCACTAAAGCCTTTCAACACATTAAGATTATTTACAGTATGGTGAATTATATATTTTGTCCTAAATCTGGCAGCTATGGATATTTGAGTTACTTGGATATGTGCATCATGTGGCATATTGTTAATAAAGTAAGAATGAATTTGACATATCTGATTTTCAAGAACATGTGTAAAGCTTATGGGATTGGTAAATTACCCTATGCACACCTCTTAATTGCCTTGTTTAGAGAATTAGAGATAAATGTCTCTAAGGAGAGTTCTAGGGCAGATTTAATGGTGCTTAGAGAAATTCATTCTGATATTAATTTAGAAAGAAACGTTTTGAAAAAGGTGGATCTTCTAAAGCTAAAGTTGATTCAGATTCCCAAAGTGAGATTATGAGTGAGCTTCAAAGGCTAAGAACATTTATTAATGAGAAATTCAGTACATCAAATCAGTCTATTGAACTTCTGAGAAAATTTATGGATATGTTGATTACAAAGTAAGTTATTTACTTACTTAAAATGAGGAGTTAAAGAAATAAATTGCAGATCTTAAGCAGACATAGGAAACTGATTTTGCAACTAAAGTTGAGACTAATGTACCTGCAGGTGACCCCTCTACTCATGATGCTCATGTTTTTTATCATGGTAATGTTGAGTGTGAAGGTATTGGGCTTGGTGACTCTACTGCTGCTGTAGAACATGAAAGTGAACAGGTTGTAGAACCTGCAATTGAACCTATTGTTGAGCATGTTAGTGGATGTGTGCTTTTGTTTTGGGAAATTGGATGTGTGCTTATATTTTGAAAATGGAAGTATGCTTATGTTTTAGAAATGTGTATGCAAACTGTCGACACCATATTTTGGCCGACCCCCAGAATCAATAAACTTCGAAACCGATCCCCAGCATTAAGTCTCCCTTTGCCAGCCAATTACATTTCCGACCTCTCCTTGCCATTTAACCACATTTCCGATCCCTCTTCACAAAGAATTGAATCAATGCTAAGTCCTCGTATCAGTTAAAGCCTTACCGGTCTCTCAAGTCACTCACCGATCTCTCAAGCCAATTGTCAAATTTCCTGACCAGTCAAGTACATTCCCGATCTCTCTTGTCAAACAAAATTGAACCGACACTATATATTTATGTCACCGGTCTTATTGCCGATCTCTCATTTTAAGTTTAGGAATAATCAAGTTAAGATTCTAATCCAGTGTAATGATGATCTCGATCTTAAGTGGGTTCGTCAAATTTCCAATTTTAATCGAGTCCCGTTTAGTGTTGGTTCCCTACCGATCTCATGCTCATTATGTTTTCCGATCTCTCACACTTAGGTTAATAATCACTTTCAGTTGCCTCGATATACTCAGACAATCAAGTGTTTAAATAATTTAGAAATTTTTCGATCACAACCATTCACCGAATAAAAGAGGCATTTGATTTCATTTCATTTCAGAATTTGTACAAGTCATTCGGCTGGGGGATCACCCCCAGCCTGATCTACATTTTGTCCATCTCCTCTCTTACCCTCAGCCTCCTCCTCGCTATCCTCACCTTCATCCTCGGGTGCCAAGTTGGCCATCCAAGAGAAGTCCTCCTCAGGATAACGCTTCTTGAGCTCGGCCAGGAGATCTCTGTGAGCATTCACATAAGCGCCAGCCACTCCGGTCACCATCTCTTCTTCTTTCGCCTTGAGCTCCTCAGCAAGGTGAGCAAGTTGAGCAGCTTCATCGACCCGGAGCACTTGCACTTCTTCAAGAGCATGATCTCGCTCAGCCAGGACATGAGCTTGCTCGGCCAGCTTGTCCTCATAGAACTTCATTCGCCCCTCAATTTGAGATATGTAGCCTTGAGGGATGAAAGTTGAGATCGGAGGGAAGCTGTTTCATGACCCATCCTCTCGACCTCTTTAGCCAGGCGATGTGCCTTCTCACGTATGATGTGCTGGTTCACCAGGCACTCCACGTTCAGGCTCATGGATCGAGTCAGGATGTCATCAAGGTTGTTCGGGGATAGCCTATCCCGGTCCTCCCGAAGGCAGATGGTGGATCCTAATACCTTAGCAAAACCTGGGTTTTCCCAAACAGTCCAGTTCTTCTCCAGTGAGTGGATCAGAACTTGAGCGCCTCGAGAAAGGGGCCTCACAGAAGGTTGAGAAGGACCCTCTTCTGCACTCGAAGCAACTGGAGGAGGTGGAGGCAGCTCTTCCCGGCGAGGAGGGGATCGGACCACTTCTACGACCACCGGTCCCGAAGGTTGAGACGAGCCTTCTTGTATTTCCTCGGGCTCATGCCTGGGTGTCTGCATTTCCTCAGCTCGCTTCATCTCTCGTACCTTCCGGGAGATCTCCCTCTTTCGCTTCCGGCTCTCCTTGGAGGCTTCGTCGCTTGCCATACCTGCACAAAGAAGAGGTCAGTGAGATCGCTAAGGTCCTAAGATCTGAGATTTAGAAAATACCGATGCCGAGGTCAGAGAGCCGAAGTTCGCGATCTTTGCCGGTGATCAACTCCATTGTCCAGTGATGCAGTTCGGCAGTCACTGCATCCAAACAAGAGAACTTCTCTCTGAACGCCTGCTCCTTCAACTCCATCACCATTGCGCCCTCTTCCCTATTTAGGGCAATGTGCTTCGTAAGCAAGGGGCCTTGGTGCAGCCAGCTACGAGGAAAACCCTCAAAGCCGTTCAGAATTTTGCTCCTTAGAATGAAGAATCGATTCTTCCAATTCTTCAGGGAGGAGGGCAGATCGGTGAAAAGCCCACAGTGTGGTTTCGCTTGGAAGAACCAATACTCGTCATCCTTTCGACGAGTTAGCCGGCAGATTCAAATGAACACTTTAGTCAGAGAGGCCGAGCCCCTTAGCTCGACATAGGCCTCGGAAGGCTACTAAGATCCGCCACGAGTTCGGGTGAACTTGGGCGATGCACACTTGGTGATATTTCAAAACTTCCTTAAAAAAGTCGTCCAGAGGAAACTGTAGACCGGCCTTTAACTGTTCCTCGTATACCATGATCATGTCATTCTCTTCGAAGAAGTGATCGGCACGAAGATCACCGTGACACCGGATGAGCTCGTACGAATCAGGCTCGATGTTGTACTCCTGGCTGAACGACTGCAGGTTGGTTTCTTGCAAGACCGATGGCAGCTCGTCCATGGGAAGATTCTCCCTCCCTGAAGAATGTGTTCGCCTTGAAGATCCTGCTTGGCCACGGGCGGGAACAGACGATGGAGGAGGATCATAAATTTTCAGTCAGGGAATTAAAAGGTCCATCGGAAAAAGATCAAAAACCACAATCATGGCCGGAACAACTGCCAGAACAACTAGAGCAGGAAAGTAAGGAGGAAAAGAGGAAAATCGAATGGAGAAAGTTTTTGGGTCAGGGGTACATATAGGGGGAGATCAAGCATTTATTGCTAAGCAGAAAACGAAGTGGACGTTTTGGGAATCGAGAGAAATTAATGCTTTGACCAGACCGAACCTGATTAAGGGGAGGACCGGAACGATACAGATCGGAAGAAGGGAGGTCGGTATAAAAGATCGGAGAAGGATCATGTTAAGAAGATCGGAAAGGAAGAGAGAGCAGGGCGCCTACCGCTGTCGTCATAATCAGAGCCGAGTTAGTTAAAGCATTGCAGGAGAAATCTCAACCGCACACCCCAGAATCGCCCGCATTTCTGACATGCACCAGAGTACGTCAGGACAGCGCTGTACATCCTAATCTCTACCGTTGATCTTACTTGTAAGGACGAGCTCGGAGCCCTCGGATCGAAGAAGAAAATGACAAGATCAGTGCCTTTCACTCCCAGCCCTCGGATCGCCCCGGACAAGAGAATTTGGGACCGTCAGATTAGAAGAAGAAAATGACAAATATTCTGAAGGGGATCTCAAATCCGTTCTCGATCCTCTTTAATTCCTCGAGCCTCGATCAGGGTCCTTCAAATCGGACCCTCCATCTCCCTCAAAATAGATCCTGACCCTTCATGGGGAGCACCCAGTTCCTATAAATACCTGCATGAAAACTGTTCAAGGGACGGACAAAAAAAAAAGGAAAGGAGGTAGTCACTATAGCGGAAGAACTCTGAAATTTAATTCAGATCGTTACTCTGCTTTCATAAGAAGAACTTTTGAAACCAGTTTTCTGAAGTGTTTTCTTAAAAAGATTTTGAACACTAAAACTCTCCATTTTCAGCTCGTTCATTATCCCGTAACGCTCACCTTTTTAGTTCCTTGTTATCTTTATTTCTACTTCCATCGTCCATGCTCAATCTCATTTAAACTCAGGTACACTTCTGACTCGATTGCATTTTAGCAAAGTACTCTTTGTTTCAAGGCGAACCTTAGTCTTCTGGATATCAACCTGCGATCTTATTACGTTTTGTGATTCTGTAGTTAGTTCAATAGATTCGACTCCCTACAGGTCAATGTTCATATTGCCATCTTATTTAATTCCTGTTTTACGTACTTCCTTTGTCCTTTTATGCATGTTATTTTCTTTAAGTTCAGAGCACGCTAAAAAAAAATACAAAGAAAGGTTATGTTCTAGTTTATTTCTGTGTCGGCCAATCCATACTTTTTCTTTATTATTTCTGAATGCAAGTCATCTCGTCCCGAGTAATGTATAAGTGGTTGGATAAAATGTAGGTAACGGCAATTTAAGAGTCCCTTCGAAATAATGAAAGGTCTAAATAATAAGCCAGGAAAATGGTGAAGCCGAGTCACTAGAATAACTCAATAGATTATTGGGCAAGACGTCATAAGACAGAGTAAAACCAAACTTTGGATAACTAGATGGAATAGATCGGGTATCGAAAAGTGCTGGTGAGGTGACCATATAGGAAGGTCGGAGAATTCGGTTTGGTATCCCCTGCCCAGTCCTAAGGTACCAATAAGTTAAAGAAGTCTTACTCAGACCCCCTGACACCTTTGAATGTCAGAACCCTTAGCCTTAGGTCCTCTCGATAGGTAAAATTTAGAAAGATCGGAAAAGTCCTTATCCGACTATTATTTAAATAAAAGAGAACGGAAGGGAGTCCTTATCCGATCCTCAACTAAAACTTTAGCAAATAAATATTAAAAGAGGTCGGAGGAGAGTTCTTATCCGATCCCCAAGCTAAAACTTTAACAAATAATTTAAAAGAGATCGGAGGAGAGTTCTTATCCGATTCTCAATCCAAAATTTAAAAAAAAAAGAGATCGGAGGAGAGTTCTTATCTGATTCTCAATCCAAAATTAAAAAAGGGTGATCGAAGAAGAGTTCTTATTCGATCCAAAATTCTAATTTTAATCTAAAAGAGATCGAGGAGAGTTCTTATCCGATTCTTAAATTGAATTTTAATCAAATAGCTCCTTCAAAAAAAATTAATATACAATAGTAACTCACTAAGGTTGTCTCATTTACTTATGTATCTAGGTTATCCGAATTTAGTGAAAAATCAAATATTCCTTCTTGTCAAAAGGATTAACATTTCCATTCAAGCCCTCCTAACTAATTTATGAAGAATGCAAAGTTAAATCTACTTACCCTTATTAAGGGACGAGGTGGGGTGCCTAACACCTTCCCCACCCGTTTACAGACCCCGAACTTAGAATCTCTGTTTTGAAGTGGCTTTATTTTACTAATGGTTTTCTTTAGTTTCCCTCAAAATTAAAGTGGCGACTCCTCATTCTTTTCCACTTTGGTGAGGGTTCGTTCAGGCGACCGCAAAAACACCTTGCGACAGCTTGGCGACTCCACTGGGGACGAGACTAACTTAACCCCGGTCTAGAGGTCTAAAAGTAGATCTAATTTTGTGATTAAATCATAGTTAGATGGGCTCACGCCGCAAAATTCTATATATTAATTATTGTTATCTCTGCTAACCATTTTGCTTGTCCTTGCTTGTTTACTTTCCATAGCGCTCTTTGCTTAAAAGGAAAAAAAAAGGAAAAATAAAATCCCCCTGAATTGGGAAGAGGTAAAGGTGTCCCTTCACACACTGAACACTCACACAATGTCCTCACACACTTCAGCCCTATACCCGGGCTTTCTTACCCTTTTAGGAAAGTAGGAGGGAGTCATGTAGCGGTACCCGTGGGTTTTACCCCGTTAGTATCCGTGAAGGCTTCTGCTCAAATTGAAACTTATTCTATTCACTGTGATATCCGTGGAATTTTCCCGACAATATCATGGGGGATAGAATGGGGCTCTACTGTTTACAGTAGGGGCAATTTGGGAACCTGTGGCTTTTAGAAAATTAGACCCTGAGCTAAACTCTCACGATAGTTGAAAGCCGTAGCAAGCTACCATATAGGATAGAACTGTCCAATTAGGTAGCACCTAGCCGGTATTAGGACTTTCCTTTACTTTAAGACAAAAGGGGCATACTTACTTTTACCCTATTCTGTTTATGTTATTTTGTTCTTATTTTTAAGGGTAATCTTGAATCATACTGTCAAGAAAACCCACATATTTTCCTACTTTGATAAATGTGTAGGTATCACTCTGTCAACAGTATAATTCGAGATTACCTTAATTTATCCTGCTAATAAGTTTTTCCTGCAGGCATTATCAAAATAAGGTCTGTAAAAGGATAAGCATCATTTTAACATGGCATCATCGGGTCAGTCGGCAGAAGAAGTTCTTAAATCAGAACAAAATGCTAAACCGTGGCCCAAAAATAATTCAGTGCCCCTACAGAATGATACTGACTCGTTACCTCCAATGGACTTGAGCAAGATTGAGGTCAGAATGAATAGTCTCGAGGGTCTGGCCGATGGTTGGAAGTCGTTTCCTGATCACGTCAAAGCACAATTTGAGAAGAAATATGGGAGAATTGCAACATTAATGCGAGTTAAAGTTCAAGTCCCGGCACTAAAGGCCATGTTGCCAGTTTGGAACCCTAAGTTTGGAGTATTCTCTTTCAACGATATCGATACTATTCCCACTATAGAAGAATACCAAGCATTGCTGGAAATTCCTTATACGGTGTAGAATCAGATTTATCTACACCTCGAACATAGGCAGACCTGGAAACGGTTCGCACATGTGCTAGGGATTCCACTAGAAGAAGCAAAAGCGAGAGAAACTGTCAAAGGAAACACTCATGGGTGGTATTGGACTTATCTCAAGAAATGGTTCGACCAATACATCCGAGATCAACAGTGGGATCAAGCTTCACTGGTGCTCGCTTTAGCAATCTATGGCCTGATTTTATTCCCCGGACCTTCCGGAATCATAACCTGCGGTGTTGTGGAAATGTTCTGGGCAGTAGAGAAGCAGAAAATCAATCCAGTACTGGCAATACTTGCCGAAACTTTCTTAACCCTCACTTACTGTAGACAGCAAGGCAAGGGGTCCATTAAGTATTGTTCTCAGCTGTTGCACCTCTGGATTATTAGTCATATGTGTCCGGTGGAGACGAAGGGACTAACTTGGTATCTTGATCAGCCTCTCATCGAGAAAATGACCCGATTGGTAATCAGTCCGAAGGATGAGTCGCAGTGGCAGGGACAGATTTTGAGCTTCAATAGCCATAACTATTATTAGAAGAAATTGTGGACGTCAAGTCAATCCATCTTAATCAGCACGGGAACAATCAATCAGTATCCCTAATTAGAGTGACTAGGTACACAAGTTATACTCCGGCCTTAGTAATGAGACAATTTGGCTCGACACAGTTCAGGATCAATGCTGAAGAATACCACCAGAGTCATTTTTACCATGAGCTCAAGGAAGAAGAAGGGTTGAAAATGGCTCGCAAATCTTGGGAAAACATCACTCTGACAGAGAGGTCGCCTAAAGGTCCAAGTGCCGCACGCGATTATCTTGAATGGAGGGCTGACAGGGATCGAGAACACTCAACTGCAGAATTCGAAGACAGCGACCCTCGCCGAAACGTCCTATTAGAAGAAGCTAATAATCATCTAGATGACTCACTACAAAAGGCAAATACCGAGAACTCACAACTGCAAGAATAAATAAAACGATTGGAGGACTAACATCAAAACCTTAAAAGAAAGTGAGAAGACTTAGGGAAGAGGCAAGGGCCGAAAAAATGGGCTTCGAAAAGCAAGAGGCACGGTGGGAAAATGAAAAAGACTCTCTCCAAGCTGTGGTAAAAGAAGTAGAAGTACTGAATAGTAAGCTTTAGGAAAAAATGAAATACCAAGAGGTACTCGTAGAAGAATACAAACAAGAAAACAAAAAGAAGAAGCTCGAATTAAAGGAACAAGCACTATTCATCAACGATATTCTGAAAGAATGTGCTAAGGAAAGGAAAGAGAAAGAAAGACAAGCTGCTCTCTATCAAGAGCTGAAAGAGAATGTCGACCAGCTGGAGAGAACGATAGCACAGGGAAAGCAAGAACTATTACCTGAATCCGAGTATGCTCTAAAAGCATTCGACCCTGCCAAACAAGAAGAAAGGTTATATGAGTATCTCAGAAAATGTCATCTCATTATAAAGAACCTCCTAGAGCCTAGGCCGATGTAAAGAATACGGTGTACAAATTATTCAGTTAATGAAATGATTTTTGGACCACCGTTTAGCAAAATTGTGAATGAATAATATGACTCCCGTAGGAACTCCCTCGCTAGGGTTATGTGAAAAATTGGATGTGCTATATGGACAGGTATCATAAATGCACATTCAATCCAGTCATTCACAGTCAAACTATCGAACGATGCCATGATAAAGTTGATGCTATCATCCTTTCGCAGATTACATTCTGGCTTCCAAATACCACTGTATCCTTCGTCCGGATCAGGACTTTTAGTTTTTTTTTACGAAATTCGAAATTCATTAAAACTTTTTTTACTCCCTACAGAAAATCAAACATTGCTTCAAACAAGGCAAGTCTGACCAAGCACACGGTTCAGCCTAAGCGAGTGTACTTAACAAGATCCCAAACAAAGAAGATAATGGAAGATCAGGAACAAGTACAGAACCTACAAGGACAGGTCTCCGAATTGAAGGATCAAGTCTCAGAACTTATGAGACTAATGAGGGAGATGTCCCAAAATAAACCCACTTCAGAACATAGCCTACCACTACCTCCTCCACCACCTGCAACAAATGATCCACACCAAGCTTCAACTTCTTTTACCTTCCAGTCACCTATCCCGGACCCGATAATCACTGTCAATCCGGCCACCATAAATAATGACCCATCTTTTCCCTATTATCCAGCTGTTTCTAATCCCGAACCATACCCTTCAGTCCTAGTCTCTCCAGTCCACTCCACCCCTCATCTCCCAACCGGAGGAGCATTTCACGCAGTAGGAGCAGAACATAAGACCAAGGAAAATGAAAAATTGTCTGCTCTAGAGGAAAGATTGAGAGCAATAGAGGGGCTGAACATGTATGGTTCAGTTGATGTGGCGTCACTGAGATTAGTGCCAGATGTGGCGGTGCCACCCAAATTCAAAGTCCCGGATTTCGACAAGTATACCGGGAACTCAGATCCCCGCATTCACCTGGCAACCTACATTGCCAAAATGTCTGCCTTAACAAACGATGACAGGCTTCTCATCCACTTCTTTCATGAGAGCCTCTCAGGAGCAGCCCAGAGATGGTGCATACAGTTGGATAGGAGCAAACTGCGCTCCTGGAAGGATTTAGCTGACGCCTTCTTAAAGCAGTATAAGTTCAACTGTGACGTGGCCCCCACAAGGAGAGATCTCCAAAATTTGGTGCAAAGGGACAAGGAAAGCTTCAAAGAGTATGCCCAAAGATGGAGACAGAGGGCTGCAGAAGTATATCCTCCGGTGACCGACAATGAACTCTGCTCCCTATTCATCGAAACACTGAAGGCTCCTTACTTCAACCTGATGATTGGGAATACCTCCAACAGCTTCTCTGACATCATCCAAGCCGGTGAAAGGATAGAAGCTAATTTAAGGATGGGACGGCTGCAGGAGTTGACTGAGAACCCTGTGAAGAAGACTGCCAGTTTTGGCAAGAAGAAGGAGGGTGATGTGCATTCCATCACCCGTCAGAATAATTATTCCCCATTCCCTCAAAATAACTACCGGCCATATCCTCCCCCTCATGGCCAAACAGTCGCGAACATTCCACCTCCTTTCCCAAATTATCCACACCCGCGCCCACAATACCCACCACCTGCAAATTATCAACCCAGACCGCTTCCTCCACCTAACCAACCCAGACCAGCCCCAAATAACCCGAGACCACTAAGAAACCCTGATCCACCTCTTTCCCTCCCACTCAGTGAAATATACCGATACCTCGTCGGTATAAACCAAATTGTACCAGTCCCCCTAGACCCAATTCAGCCACCATACCCCAGGTGGTATGATGCCACTGCCCGTTGTGAATATCATGGGGGGGCACAAGGGCATTCAACAGACAACTGCGGGGCACTCAGAGGGAGAGTGCATGCCTTAATCAGAAATGGGTGGTTGAAGATTGAAGGGAATGGTTCTCTCCCCAATGTTACCTCAAACCCATTGCTCACTCATGGTACAGGCAATGGCGTGAATATGATAGAACCTGGGGATGAAAGCAAAGAATCTCCTCTAGAACCATCCATTGACGTCATCCACCTAGATTCCTTGTATGAGGCTCTGGTCTCGCCAATAGCTGAGGGGCAAGAGTTGGACAACTGGACAGCAGAGGACATCCCTATACTTAATTTCGAGTAAAGTACCTTTGGTTATCTACACTTGATCATTTTGTCCATGATGACAAGTGTAACATTGTAAATGGACCCTTTTCTTATGTCATAAATTTTTAATAAATTAATAGCGCATTTATTTCCAATTCTTTTCTCCATTTGAATTCCATCCTTATAATATATTCTATTTTCGTTCATTCAGGACCATTCATCAATTAACACCTAATAATTCAATAGACTCGGAAATTCCTCTGGTTAATTTTGAAATCCCCATAACTGCCATTACTTCAAGTGATTCTGAGGTGGAACTCACAGAAGAAAGCGATGAAAGGGATGAACCTTCCCTAGTGCCTTGTGGCGACGAAACACGCACCATAAACTTAGGCACGGAAGAAGTGAAGAGGGAACTTAAGGTTGTGGAGAGTGAGGAATTGGGAGATATGATCAGTTTGCTCAGAGAATTCTTGGACGTATTTTCCTGGAGCTATAATGATATGGTTGGTCTGGACCCCCAGATAGTGACGCACAAAATTCCCCTAATTCCAGGGACAATCCCGGTGAAGCAGAAGCTAAGAAGAATGAATCCTGACACACTACTCAAAGTTAGGGATGAGGTCAAAAAACCGTATGACGCTGGGTTCCTGGAAGTAGTCAAGTATCCCCAATGGATAGCTAACGTTGTCCCGGTAATGAAGAAGGACGGGAGAGTTAGGGTGTGCGTCGATTACAAGGATCTCAATAAAGCAAGCTTGAAAGATGATTTCCCTCTCCCCCACATTGATGTGTTAGTAGATAATGTTGTGGGATTAGGTAGGTGTTCGTGTATTGATGGGGCATCGGGGTACAATCAAATCCCAATGGATGGGGAAGACAAGGAGAAGACAACTTTTATCACTCAATGGGGAGTATTTTGCTATCGGGTCATGCCTTTCGGGTTAAAGAATGCTGGCGCCACTTACCAACGCGCTATGGTCACATTATTCCACGATATGATGCATAAAGAGGTGGAAGTGTATGTGGATGATATGATCATTAAATCAAAGGGGGAAGAGAGCCACGTGCAGGTGATGAGAAGGGTATTCGAGAGGCTTAGGAAATTTCAGCTGAAACTGAACCCTGCCAAGTGCATATTCGGAGCTAAATCTGGAAAATTGTTGGGATTCATAGTGAGTGAAAAGGGAATTGAAGTTGATCCGGACAAAGTTCGAGCCATTCAAGAGATGCCATCCCCAAAAACAGAAAAGGAGGTACGCAGTTTCTTGGGGAAGTTGAACTACATATCAAGGTTTATCTCCAATCTCACTGCTAAGGCTGAGCCTATCTTTAGACTACTCCGAAAGAATAACACCCCTCAATGGGATTGCCACAAGAGGCTTTTGAGAAAATCAAGCAAGACTTGTCCAACCCACGATTGGTTCCACGATCATGGAAGGCCTCTGATCCTGTATATGTTAGTCCAGCAAAACTCAATGGGATGTGTTTTGGGGCAACACGATGATACCGGCCGGAAGGAAAGAGCGATTTATTACCTGAGCAAAAAGTTCAATGATTGTGAGTCAAGGTATTCTTTCCTAGAGAAAACTTGCTGTGCACTAGCTTGGACAGCGAATCGCCTCAAGCACTACATGTTGAATCACAAGACATGGCTCATTTCTAGAATGGATCCCATCAAGTATGTATTCGAAAGCCCATTCGTGCCAAGAAGGATAGCCAAGTGGCAAGTCATACTCTCCCAGTATGACATTGTCTATATGACCCGGAAAGCAGTGAAGGGTAGCGTGATCGCTAATCTCCTTGCAGAAAACCCTATCCAGGATTATGAAGCTCTGGATTTTGAGTTCCCTGATGAACATATTAATGAAGTAGACTGCGAAGAAGAAGAACCAGCTGATGTTTGGGAAATGTATTTCGACGGAGCTGTCAATTTGTCTGGTAATGGAATCGGAGCTGTATTGGTATCCCCGGATGGGAAACACTTTCCGATAGCTATCAAGTTGAGATTTGACTGCACCAACAACATCGCAGAATATGAAGCTTGCATAATGGGTCTACAAGCTGCTATCGAAATGAAAATCAGAAAGTTGGAGGTGTATGGAGACTCAGCTCTGATCATCTACCAAGTCAAGGGAGAATGGCAAACTAAGGATCCGAAGCTAATCCCATATCAGAAGTACTTACTGGACCTAATTAAGAAATTCGAAGAAATCTCTTTCACTCACCTTAGTCGAGACAAAAATCAATTTGCAGATTTCTTAGACACCCTGACTGTTATGGCCCAAATGGAAGAAGGGCAAACGACTCAGGTGTTAAAAATTAAAGCAAGAAGTGAGCCGGCTTACTGCTTCATGATTGAAGAAGAACCTGATGGTAAACCTTGGTACCATGACATCTTGCTTTATATCAGGACCAGAGAATTCCCTCCCGGGGCGAGCAAGAACGAAAGGAGGATGATTCGGAGATTAGCATTGGGATACTTCCCCAGTAGAGAAATCCTATACAAAAGGAGCTCCAACGGCGAATTGTTGAGATGTGTGGATGCAAAGGAGGCGAAGAAAATCCTTTTCGAGACTCATGAAGGGAACTGTGCCACCCATACTAATGGACATATGATGGCTAAGCAAATCATGCGACGGGGATATTTCTGGACCACCATGGAAAAGGACTGCATCGAATATTTCCGGAAATGCCATAAGTGTCAAATCTACGCAGATCCGATAAATGTTCCGCCTCACAAATTGTTCAACCTCGTCTCACCATGGCCTTTCGCAATGTGGGGCATCGATGTGATTGGTCCCATCAACCCTAAGGCATCCAATGGGCACAGA
Source organism: Hevea brasiliensis (assembly GCF_030052815.1). Classification (NCBI taxonomy): domain Eukaryota; kingdom Viridiplantae; phylum Streptophyta; class Magnoliopsida; order Malpighiales; family Euphorbiaceae; genus Hevea; species Hevea brasiliensis. The sequence goes on along the minus strand of NC_079506.1, from coordinate 77,907,349 downwards.
TTTATCCTAGTAGCCATCGACTATTTCTCCAAATGGGTCGAAGCGACATCCTACGCCCACATTATGCAGAACACATTTCTCAAATTCCTCAGAACTAACATCATCTGCCGGCATGGCCTCCCCAATGAAATCGTCACTGATAATGCCAAAAATTTGAATGGTCCGAAGATTCAGAAATTGTGTAATCAATACAAGATTCGACATCTCAATTCCTCCCCGTACCGCCCCCAGATGAATGGAGCGATGGAAGCTGCAAACAAAAACCTCAAGAGGATAATCCGGAAAATGACGGTCACATATAGGGATTGGCATGATATGCTTCCCTACGCTCTTCACGCATACCGGACTTCTATAAGGACCTCAACTAGTGCAACTCCTTACTCACTGGTTTACTGGATGGAAGCAGTACTACCTATTGAAGTTGAAATTCCTTCCTTAAGGATTCTGAAGGAATCAGGGATTGATGAGTCAGAATGGATCCAGTCGAGGTTGGATCAATTAAACTTGCTGGATGAGAAAAGGCTAGCAGCAGCATGTCATGGGCAGTTATACCAGAGGAGAATGGCCAGGGGATTTGACAAAAGCGTTCGCCCACGCGAATTCCAACCCGGGGACTTAGTTCTGAAGAAAGTGTTACCAAATCAAAACGATCCCCGGGGTAAATGGTCACCAACCTACGAGGGACCTTATGTGGTTAAAAAAGCATTTTCTGGTGGTGCCTTAATTTTGACCCACATAGACGGTGAAGAACTTCCAAGACCTGTGAATGCTAACACCGTCAAGAGATACTATGCCTAAAAAAAAAAAAAAAAAAAAAAGGGGTAGGGGTGAAAACCCGAAAGGGCGCTCCTAGCAAAATGTGTGAAAGAAGGTGAAAACCCTCGAAAGGCGCTTTCTGTAAAATGAGTGAAGGATGAAAACCCGAAAGGGCGTCCTGAAAAAAAGCGAGCTAAGAAAAAAAAAAAAAGAAAAATCTAGGGGTGAAAACCTGAAAGGGCATCCCAAGAACCAAAAGGAGAAATAAGGAAAGGGGCAATGAAACCGAGGATGGAAATAAACCGTCATGGCACGAGGCTTTAGAGTACTTGAAATAATGGCAGTTAAAAGACTTCAAAGCTAACCACAAGGAATATGTGAGATCTATCCTTGTACCCTTCTCTTTTGACACTGTACCTTTGTTTCCTAGAACCATAATAAAATCATAGTTTTCTATCTATTTGCTTTTATTTTTCCTTCTTTAACATAGTCCTTCTTTAATCTTTTTACCTGATGTGCTATTAATCATTTAAAATTTTGCTATAAGGTTTGGATTTGAAATTGATAATCTCACGTACTTTACTATGAGATTTGCAGGGAATGGCCTAAAAAAAAAAAAAAAAAAACTAGAGGTGAAAACCTAGAAGGGCGCTTCTAGTCAAATGGACGGAAAGTGAAAACCCGCAAAGGCGCTTTTCAAAAAACAAGGAGAAAGTCAAGAACGGAAAGGGGCATCCGAAGAAATAAAGTCGTAGGCCAAGTCTTATAACTCGTCCTCCATTAATCATTGGCTTTCGGGATCCTGTTAAGTACACTTCATCGGGGAAGAACTTCTTGTGTCGAGATTAGGCTTGCTTTGTAAGTTGATTTTAATTTTTCAGCATTTTGAATTTCTTGTTATCAACCTCTGGTTCCTTGATCTAAGTTGATTTTAATTTCCTGCATTTAAATTTCTTGTTATCAACCTCTGGTTCCTTGATCTAAGTTGATTTTAATTTCCCGCAATTTAAATTTCCTATTATCAACCTCTGGTTCCTTGATCTAAGTTGATTTTAATTTCCCGCAATTTAAATTTCTTGTTATCAACCTCTGGTTCCTTGATCTAAGTTGATTTTAATTTCTCGCAATTTAAATTTCCTGTTATCAACCTCTGGTTCCTTGATCTAAGTTGATTTTAATTTCCTGCATTTAAATTTCCTATTATCAACCTCTGGTTCCTTGATCTAAGTTGATTTTAATTTCCCGCAATTTAAATTTCCTGTTATCAACCTCTGGTTCCTTGATCTAAGTTGATTTTAATTTCCCGCAATTTAAATTTCCTGTTATCAACCTCTGGTTCCTTGATCTAAGTTGATTTTAATTTCCCGCAATTTAAATTTCCTGTTATCAACCTCTGGTTCCTTGATCTAAGTTGATTTTAATTTCCTGCAATTTAAATTTCCTGTTATCAACCTCTGGTTCCTTGATCTAAGTTGATTTTAATTTCCTGCATTTAAATTTCCTGTTATCAACCTCTGGTTCCTTGATCTAAGTTGATTTTAATTTTCCAGCATTTAAATTTCCTGTTATCAACCTCTGGTTCCTTGATCTAAGTTGATTTTAATTTTCCCGCAATTTAAATTTCCTGTTATCAACCTTGTCCGAGCATTAAATGCTCACGGCATCCCAGGCGGTGCATCGGTCAGCGAGATCTGCCAGCTATTTCTAACACATCTCATGAATATTCTGGAAATTCCATAAAGAGATCGGCTAACTAGAGATCGGCAGATTAAGATAAATCTTTTGAATTGCGGATCGGTTTAGGGTCATTTAAATTAAAGGTCAGATCGGGTAAATACTTCAGAGATCGAAAAATAATTAATGCAATAATAATAAGATGATAATTGACAAAATAAAATCTTTATTTCCAAAAGATCGGATTACATCATTTGGGCGATCTCTAGAGATCGGATTGCATTAAAATTGGACTACATCATTTCGGTGATCTCTAGAGATCAGATTACATTGAAAATAAAATACATCATTTGGGCGATCTCTAGAGACCGGTGGAACATCCCATCTAAAGGCCTATGTCAAAGCCTAGTCTCGTGGCTGAGTCAAAAGATGTGGAGATCAGCTATTGACATCGGATAGATGTACAGCTCAGATGGGGTGACTATGACTCCCATGAAGATAAGAGACGTCGTCATCGATGTTCTGCCAAACCGAAGTCATTGTCGGAACACCGGTGCGGGAGGAGCGGATGAACGCCAAGGCGATCGGTGTTAAGGGGAATATTAGCGATCTTCTCGCTCGAAATCAGTTCGCCATTTGAATCGATCGAATGATTCGAGATCGGCACGATCGAGGTCCGCGATCCAGATCGATTAATTAGTCCATTTCTCTCACCATCATCAGATGAGGTCATTACGATTCTTCGATCACCGGGATCATAAATTTTCAGTCGGGGAATAAAAAGGTCCATCGGAAAAAGATCAAAAACCACAATCATGGCCGGAACAACTGCCGGAACAACTAGAGCAGGAAAGTAAGGAGGAAAAGAGGAAAATCGAATGGAGAAAGTTTTTTGGTCAAGGGTACATATAGGGGGAGATCAAGCATTTATTGCTAAGCAGAAAACGAAGCGGACGTTTTGGGAATCGAGAGAAATTAATGCTTTGACCAGACCGGACCTGATTAAGGGGAGGATCGGAACGATACAGATCGGAAGAAGGGAGGTCGGTATAAAAGATCGGAGAAGGATCATGTTAAGAATATCGGAAAGGAAGAGAGAGCAGGGCGCCTATCGCTGTCGTCATAATCAGAGCCGAGTTAGTTAAAGCGTTGCAGGAGAAATCTCAACCGCACGCCCCAGAATCGCTCGCATTTCTGACATGCACCAAAGTACGTCAGGACAGCGCTGTACATCCTAATCTCTACCATTGATCTTACTTGTAAGGACGAGCTCGGAGCCCTCGGATCGAAGAAGAAAACGACAAGATCAGCGCCTTTCACTCCCAGCCCTCGGATCGCCCTGGACAAGAGAATTTGGGACCGTCAGATTAGAAGAAGAAAATGACAAATATTCTGAACGGGATCTCAGCCGTCCGTTCTGATCCTCTTTAATTCCTGAGCCTCAGATCAGGTCCTTCAAAATCCTGACCCTCCATCTCCCTCAAAATAGATCCTGACCCTTCATGGGGAGCACCCGGTTCCTATAAATACCTGCATGAAAACTGTTCAAGGGACGGACAAAAAAAAAGGAAAGGAGGTAGTCACTATAGCGGAAGAACTCTGAAATTTAATTCAGATCGTTACTCTGCTTTCATAAGAAGAATTTTTGAAACCAGTTTTCTGAAGTGTTTTCTTAAAAAGATTTTGAACACTGAAACTCTCCATTTTCAGCTCGTTCATTATCCCGTAACGCTCACCTTTTCAGTTCCTTGTTATCTTTATTTCTACTTCCATCGTCCATGCTCAATCTCATTTAAACTCGGGTACACTTCTGACTCGATTGCATTTTAGCGAAGCACTCTTTGTTTCAAGGCGAACCTTAGTCTTCTGGATATCAACCTGCGATCTTATTACGTTTTGTGATTCTGTAGTTAGTTCAATAGATTCGACTCCCTACAGGTCAGTGTTCATATTGCCATCTTATTTAGTTCCTGTTTTACGTACTTCCTTTGTCCTTTTATGCATGTTATTTTCTTTAAGTTCAGAGCACGCTTAAAAAAAATACAAAGAAAGGTTATGTTCTAGTTTATTTTCGTGTCGGCCAATCCATACTTTTTCTCTATTATTTCTGAACGCAAGTCATCTCGTCCCGAGTAATGTATAAGTGGTTGAATAAAATGTAGGTAATGGCAATTTAAGAGTCCCTTCGAAATAATGAAAGGTCTAAATAATAAGCCAAGAAAATGGTGAAGCTGAGTCACTAGAATAACTCAATAGATTATTGGGCAAGACGTCATAAGACAGAGTAAAACCAAACTTTGGATAACTAGATGGAATAGATCGGGTATCGAAAAGTGCTGGTGAGGTGACCATATAGGAAGGTCAGAGAATTCGGTTTGGTATCCCCTGCCCAGTCCTAAGGTACCAATAAGTTAAAGAAGTCTTACTCAGACCCCCTGACACCTTTGAATGTCAGAACCCTTAGCCTTAGGTCCTCTCGATAGGTAAAATTTAGAAAGATCGGAAAAGTCCTTATCCGACTATCATTTAAATAAAAGAGAACGGAAGGGAGTCCTTATCCGATCCTCAACTAAAACTTTAGCAAATAAATATTAAAAGAGGTCGGAGGAGAGTTCTTATCCGATCCCCAAGCTAAAACTTTAACAAATAATTTAAAAGAGATCGGAGGAGAGTTCTTATCCGATTCTCAATCCAAAATTTAAAAAAAAAAAAGAGATCGGAGGAGAGTTCTTATCCAATTCTCAATCCAAAATTAAAAAAAGGTGATCGAAGAAGAGTTCTTATTCGATCCAAAATTTTAATTTTAATCTAAATGAGATCGGAGGAGAGTTCTTATCCGATTCTCAAATTGAATTTTAATCAAATAGCTCCTTCAAACAAAATTAATATACAATAGTAACTCACTAAGGTTGTCTCATTTACTTATGTATCTGGGTTATTCGAATTTAGTGAAAAATCAAATATTCCTTCTTGTCAAAAGGATTAACATTTCCATTCAAGCCCTCCTAACTAATTTATGAAGAATGCAAAGTTAAATCTACTTACCCTTATTAAGGGACGAGGTGGGGTGCCTAACACCTTCCCCACCCGTTTACGGACCCCGAACTTAGAATCTCTATTTTGAAGTGGTTTTATTTTACAAATGGTTTTCTTTAGTTTCCCTCAAAATTAAAGTGGCGACTCCTCATTCTTTTCCACTTCGGTGAGGGTTCATTCAGGCGACCGCAAAAACACCTTGCGACACAAACTATTGTGACTTATGTGTGCAAACTATTAAGTTTAACATTTTGCATATTGAAATTGTGAATATCTTATGAACATGTTTTGTAGCATAAATTCAGGGGGAGTTTTGTATAGTTGTTAATACTTTTTTTTTTTGAACTTGTGTGCATACATTTAGAGGGAGTATTTTCTGCATACTAACATGCTTGGATATACATAAGCTTACGCACACTTTTATTTATTCTTGATTGATGATTTAATTGAGTTTTATCATCATCAAAAAGGGGAAGATTGTTGACCCCGTGTAGCTCAAAATGAGCATTGATTTTGATGATAACAAAACTCAAATAAAATCTATCTAACTCAATCTTAAGTGATGTGTAGATTCTTTCTCTTATTCATGAAGTATCTTTGAGGTTGCATCTAAGAAGGAAGAGCACTCAATGGCATCTCAAGATGAATCAAAGTTGAGAAAGAACAAGATTATGAAAGTTAAAACTCAAAGTAAAGGTATGAAAGTCATAGAATTAGAAATTGAGTCTTAGGACTTGTGTAAAAAGAATAGATGAAAGTTTTAGTCAAATGGAGCTCAAAATTAAAATTTTCTTTTAATTGCTTTATAAAATTTTCTCTCATCATGACCTTGGATATTGCTATTGGAATATATTTTTTTAAGGTCTAAATTAAATTTTTAAAGATTACAATTTGAAATAGGCATCTGGTAAATTAGTTTGCTAACTTGTTTGCTAAAATATTAGTTTGCTAACTAGTTTACTACTGTCGCCAAAAATTTTATTAGTTTGCTAAATAATCAGAGTTGCTCAACTTCGCACAAAAAGACAAAATATCGGCTATTTTGCCTAGAACAGAGTGTATAACATTCCAAAAAGGGTTCAAACAGTTTAAAATGATTTGGGACTATAAATACACCTTCTTTACTTCATTCTACACTTGATGAAAGCTTACAATTGCACTCCAATCTTGATTTTTCATTTATTGCTTTCATTCAAAAGCTTTAAAGTGTTTGAGCTACCATTGACAAATCAACTCATTTCTTCTTTATAATTTGATTTGTATTGAGTGAGAGTGAGTGTTAAAACATTAAATTGCATTTAAGAGAAGTTGTACAAGCACCTATTGAAGCTTGAGAGTGTGAGTGCTTGAGATAGCACTTGTCAAGGGTTCAAGCTACGTTGGTAAAAGCTTGGTGTTGAAAAGTTGTAAAGGGCTTTTGGTCTCTTGTTTTTAAAAGAGCAAAAGTGGAGAGAAGACTCAAAGAGGGTTCTTTGAGAGAGTGGATGTAGGCTAGTCAAGCCGAACCACTATAAAAATCATTGTATTTGATTTCTCTAACCTTAATCTCTTTATTTTTTTTGTAATTTAATTTATATGCATGATATTGAATGTTGATTGAATAGATTGAGTTGATATACTTAAGGATATATTGAGTAGGTTGAGAAAATAGTTGAATATTTTGTGATGCATTTTATGTTAAAAATTGCAATAAATATTGATTGAAGCTTGAATTGTAATTTAGGGACACATTAACTCAACTCAACTCAACTCAACTAAGCCTTTATCCCAAAAATTTGGGGTCGGCTATATGGATTCGCTTTTTCCACTCTGAACGATTTTGGGTTAAATCCTCAGAAATGTGTAATGCTTCTAAGTCATGCTGTACTACTCTCCTCCAAGTCAATTTAGGTCTACCCCTTTTTTTCTTTCTATCCTCTAGCCTAATGTGTTCTACTTGTCTAACTGGAGCCTCCGTATGTCTACGCTTCACATGACCAAACCACCTCAATCTCCCTTCTCTCAACTTATCTTCAATTGGCACCACTCCTACCTTTTCTCTAATACTTTCATTACGGACTTTATCTAGTCTAGTATGGCCACTCATCCACCTTAACATTCTCATCTCTGCCACTCTTATCTTAGATGCGTAGGACTCTTTCAGTGCCCAACACTCACTACCATATAGCATAGCCGGTCGTATGGCTGTACGGTAAAATTTTCCTTTTAATTTATTGGGAATCTTACGATCACATAAAACTCCCGTGGCACGTCTCCACTTCAACCATCCGGCTTTAATCCTATGACTAACATCCTCCTCACATCCCCCATCTACTTGAAGGACTGAGCCTAGATATTTAAAGTGATTACTTTGGGACAGTGCCACTCCATTCAAACTAACTCCTTCCCTATCACCAGTTTGGCCTTCACTGAACTTGCAATGCATGTATTCTGTCTTCGTTCTACTTAACTTAAAACCCTTTGACTCTAGAGTACTTCTCCAAAGTTCTAGCTTCCTATTGACTCCTTCTCGTGTCTCATCTATCAGAACAATATCATCCGCAAACATCATGCACCAAGGAATACTCTCTTGTATATGTTTCGTCAGTTCATCTAAAACTAATGTAAAAAGGTAAGGGCTTATGGCTGATCCTTGGTGTAATCCAATTGAGATCGGAAAATCTCTTGTGTCCCCTCCCACTGTGCGCACAATAGTAGTTGCTCCTTCATACATATCTTTCAATACTTGTATATACCTAATAGATACCCTCTTTTGTTCTAACGCATTCCATAAGACTTCTCTTGGAACACTATCATAAGCCTTCTCCAAATCAATAAAAACCATGTGTAGATCTTTCTTCCCATCTCTATATTTCTCCATCAAGCTTCTAATGAGAAAGATCGCTTCCATAGTTGAACGACCAGGCATGAAACCAAATTGATTTGGAGCACCTAGTTGAAACCAAATTTAGGGACACATTATTGAAACAAATATCACTTTCACTATATATAAAGGAGCACCTAGTTGAACAAAGCCACAATTTTTCATTAGGCTACAAGCAAGGGCCGAAAAATTGTAAAGTCCAATTCACCCCCCCTCTTGGACTATTTTGGGATAACACCATATTAACTATAAATAAAATCGAATAATTGTAATCAATTGACACAATTTATTACTTTATTGTATATTAAATTTTTATATTATTAAAAGATTAATATTGAAACGTTAATTGTAAAATAGAATTTCATATTAATCTCTTGGATAACAACACATAAAAAGAAAAAGCTTAATGTATTGTTCCTTCCAATTTAAAAAAGTCTATTGGCTAAATAAATCCAAACAATTCCAAAACTTTTAATTTTAGACAATTGAATCATGACTTTCAAAATTGAAGAATTTTATCCAAAATTTTAAAAATTAATTTAAGAAGAGAGAGAGAACGAGGGAGAGAGAGAGAGACAGAGAGGCAGGAGAGAGAGAGAGAAAAAATGAATCAAATAAAAAGAAATAGAATATGTGACAAGCCACATGACAATCTAGGTGTAAAAAGTCAAAATTCTCAAACTAGTTTTTGAATTTTGGATAAATATTCTTCAACTTTGAAAGTTTTAATTAAATTGTCCAAAATCAAAAGTTTTAGATATAAATAGTAACCAATGTAAATATTTGGATTTATTTGGCCAAATGGCCTTAAAAAAATGGGTAGAGAAAAATAAAATTTAATATCCCAGCGTGCTATTGGTAGTAGTGCCTAGGCTATTATTTGACTATTATTTCCCAAAAATAAGTTGTTGTACGAAGCAAGGGTGTAGAATTTGATTTGTTATATTTTTTTTAAATAGGAAGATTGGAGAAATGGGGATTTAAATTTTAGTTTGTCGGGTGAGCAATATATTTTTAGCTACTGGACCAAATCAAGTTAGGCTTTATTTGTTAATTAGTCCCCAAGCAACACTATTTAATTACTTATTGGTCAGTTCTCAATTCATAGCACCAAAGAAAGATTGGAAGTTTCAGGGAGAGAAAATAAGATGATATCATTGGTTAGAGAGGAAGAAAATGAGAAAGGTAAGATGGAGTTCCCATGGCCATGTGGGTTTCGCTTCAGACCTTCTAAAGAGGAGCTTGTCCACTACTACCTTTAAAGGAAGTTGGATGGACAACCACTAATTCCTGATGTTGTCACCGACTGTGATCTTTATGCTAGGTATCTATGGGAGATCTTGGGCAAAAACAAGGTCAAAATCTTTGACAAGCACTATTATGTTATCACCAATTTGAAGAAGATGAGTAAAGCTAACATTGAGAGAAGAATTTGTTATGCTACTTGTAAGGGGCAAAGTACAAGATGATTAGGTAAATATAAGGGAAAAAGTCGGTGGGCAAGGATAGATTTTGTGTTTGAAAATTGACAAGAAATATGCCAAAGTTGTTGGCCATAAAAATGGCCATTGGCTTATGCTAGAGTTATCAATAGGCATGTCGAAGGAGTAAATAATTAAAACCGTAAAAATTCTTTGTTCCAGGGTTTTTATACTTTTTAATTAATTTTGATTAAGCAATCTTGCCCTAAATTGATTTCAATGCAATCTTACACTATCAATTCTTTCTTGTTTTTCTTTGCAGCATGATGGTAAAATTGTTATCTGTAGAATTTTCAACAAACATGGAAGAGATTTGGCAAAAAAAAGAACAAGTTAATATTGATCATTCAGAGGGTCTACAAGCCATTGTCCCATATTCTGAAAAGAAACAAAAATAGTCAGTTGATGATGAGGAAGAAAATTAGAACCCAAGGAAGAAGAAGAAAGGATTTGAGTATGATCAGAACATTGAGAGCTCTAGCTTCAATCCTTCAAATTCGATAATAGAGCAATCTCCTGTTAGTGTACTGCCTGAGTATTCAACTAGCATTCTAGTACTATCAGATGTGATAACTAGCCTACTTCTTCCCTCAATCAAATTTGATATTTGAGCAAGCAATGTTGCCCAAAGGATGGAGCTAGAGTTTCACCAGAGGTAGAACTAAATTCCAATATTCTTTACTTTCCATTAAAATGTGATCAAACATCACCCCTCATCTCAAATATGGATTTTGGAATCAAAACTTCCCTTAAAAATGAGCTTGATGAGGAGTAGGGGTGAGCATTCAGTTAACCAAACCAAATCGAGTTTTTAAGTAATTGAATTATTAATCGATTCTAAAAATATTAATCGAATCGAACCAAAATTGAGTGAGAATCGAAATTAATCGAAATTGCAAATATTCGATTTGTTGTCGATTGTGACCAAATTAACTAAAAAAAATAAAAAATATAATTTATACTATTAATTAATTAATTATTAATAAAATATATTTAAAATCTTTTTTATTTATAAAAAATAATAAATATGATACAATATTAATAAAAGAATAATTAAAAGTTAAATATTATTATAAAAATGTAAAAATAATTATAAATAATATATTATTAATAAAATTATAATTAATATATTAATTAATAAAAATTCGGTTATTTTGGTTACAAAATCAAAGGTAATCAAATCAAAAACCAAAAATTTTTAGAAACTACTAATCGAAAATTGAATTGAATCGAACTTACTTTTATCAAAATAAACGAATTTCATCTGTTCGATTCGATTATTCGATTATAATCGGATAATGTACGTCGTAACGAAGAGAACATTGAGAGCTGTAGCTTCTTCCCTTCAAATTTGATAATAGAGCAATCTTCTGTTGGTGTAATGCCTAATGTTCAAGTAGTATCCCAATGCCATCAAATATGATGCCTTGCCTCACTTCTCTCTATCAAATCGAAGGTCTAAGCAAGCAATGATACCTGAAGATGGAGCTGCAGTTTCACTACTAAAAGAAGGAATAAATTCCAATATTCTTTACTTTCATTAGTTAATGATTTGACATCACCCCTTTTCTCTGATCTTGATGTTAGAACCAGAATTTCTTTTCAAAATGAGCTTGATAAGCATTGGCGGAGGACACCCACGACCGTGGCTTCCTGTACTCCCTTGCCACCATGACAGTGGCTTCCTGTACTCCCTTGCCACCTCTTCCTATGCAAGGCGATCACGATAACGACAACAACTTCTACTCATCCAAGCCTCCATTGCCACGAGACTTCTTATTTTTTTTAGGAGAGTGCTGCAGAGAAGAATGCAACTTTACAGGATTTTAGTTCATGTGCTTGATTTCTCCATTAAATAGATATCTTTCATTAATTATCTGCTCTTTTACCTTGATTATAAACTATATACGCATATATAGATTGATTCACATATCTGCCACTATTAATCTAGGATTCCACTTTTTGCATTGATTTTTGGGTTCAATTTCTTATATTGTGTGGTTTAGGGGTGAACACTATTCGATTTGACTAAATAAACAGAAACGAATTGCCTTAAATCGGTTCAAATTTTAAGATAATTCAGTTTGGTTCGGTTTTGTTTTGCATTTTAAGAATTTTGATTATTTTAGTTCAGTTCGATTTTAGAGAGGAAAATCGGTTGAACTGAATTAAATTGAATCACTTTATTAATTTTTAAATTGATTTATTTTCATAGGGAATTTATGACTTATATTAATTATATATATATGAATTGTTTAACTTCATTGATTAAAATTTATTAGATTCAAACTAAGGTCAAAATCAGATCAAATAACTTAAAAATCAAATATGAATTAAAAAATCCATCAAAACTTAAAAACTGATCGATTCAAACCGAACCTAACCAAAATAGAGCGATTTAGTTTGATTTGATTTTTTATTCATTTTGATTTGGTTCAATTTTTAAAATATAGTAATTCGGTTAATTCATATTTAATGATTTAATTTGATTTTATTCGATTTAAACCAAATGCTCAGCCCCAATGTATTTAACAAATTATTGGGTTCTTATTAATCTAAACAAACACATGCAGCTGCAAAGGCACACTCCTTGAAAAAAATATGCAGCATATTAATGTCATGACAACGTGTGGATGTTTTCTAGTATGCATAAATGAAATATTTAAATGTTGTTGCCCACCAATTTTGGATGATTGGTCTGAAATTAAAATGTTAAAAAAAATTATCACAGATTGGGTTTAACATTTGGCTTTTTTATCTAATTGGCCTTATTTAAATATTAAAACATATTACTTTACATAATAATATATTTAGATAATATTATATTTAATCTTATCTTTGTATACCTTTCACCAAAATAATGAAGGTTACAAAATTATCATACATTAATCCCAAATTAAATAAGATTAAAAAACTTTACCTTACCATACATTATTTTATCTTATTTTAAAAAAATAGTAATTTATAACTAAATTTCTAGGGTGTAAAAAAACCACAAGTTAATCCTTTCTTTTCTTTTTTTAATTACAATTTGATTTTTAAATTTATATTTCATTAATAAATTGACTCATACCGTTAACTGCTTTTTAATTTAAAATAATTTAGTATTTAAAATTTTATTTTATTATAAAAATAGTCATTAGATCTAAATTTTATATTTAAGTAATTATTTATTTTATATTTAAATAATTATGTAAAATTATTTATTTTCTATTTATGTAATTATTGAAATATAAAATAAATAATTACGTTAATACAAAATTTAGAAATAAAAACTATTTTACTAATAAAATAAAACTTTAAGAATTATTAAATGATTAAAATAAAATTTCTCCCATCAAAAACAAAATAAAGTAAAATTTCAAGAAATAACTTTTTAAATTAAAAATATTTACGATATTAACAATTAATTTATTAACAAAATTAAACTTTAAGAACCAAATAGCACTCAAAAACATATCAGGAATCTCAAAGACTTAAATGTAAGTTACCCTAAAAAATTTTATTCTATGTCCTTGCGCTCCTCGAAGCCTCCAAACCTCCAACCATAGTGTTAAGTGTGGTGGGCTTGGGAAAAACATGTGGACTACCTAGTTGGGATAGGCCAGCCCATATATACAGCTCCACAACAGCCCAACTTGCAGGAATAGCAGGAAAAAAAAAAAAGAAAAAAGAAAATTATTCTTTTGATTTGGTCCCTACAGAAAGTCAGAAGCAAAGTTTGTCCTCGACGCTGGGCAATTTAGCAGCCCATAGCTCGCCATTAGCGATCTGATTCTCTCTACACCCAGAAACGAAATACGTCAAATTCCACAAAACCCATAAAGAAAGTGGAATTTTTTTCTTATAATTTCTCCCTCTCCAGGATAGTTGAAGGAAGAGAAAAGTTATGGCGCTTTCCCGGTTTAGAAATCCTGTGATCTCACGCGCCCCTTCTCTTTTCAGAGCTCGCTTTCTTCCCTCCACCTACCATTCCTCCTCTGGATCCTTAGCTCGGTACTTTCTTTCTTTTTCTACATATATGCACTTGCGCTTGACATAGAATTACATGCTCGATTTTTCTTGAAGATCATGCTAATAAAAGTGATCAATGATTGAATTTTTCGTATTAGAAGACGAATTAGAGTGCATTTGATTCGCTTTTCTTGGAGGAAATGAAGATTTTGAGAGGGGGGGTTGTTGGGTTTTGATCTAAATCACATGATATATGAGAATTGGCTTTGAAAATGAGAATGCAAGAAATCAATAATAAGTCGAAATGAGTGTTTGCGAGAGTGTGTATGACTTGGTTTAATTGTATCGAGGTTAGGGTCCTTCCTCAATTGTGGAATGGTGGGCCTTTGTGTTCCTTTTTAACTTGAAAATTATGTTTCACTTGACTTTCATTTTGGAGAGAATTTCCAGTAAGTTTATCTGATTCTATTGCTAGCAAATTTTGTTTGAAAGTTTGATTGAGATTGGACTACTTAAGCATGCACTTTAAGTCTTAAGTTATAACAACTCAAGCGAACTTGCATCCCTACCTTTTGGTTCCCAGGAAAATGTAATGCTGTTGAATATGATTCTATTCCTTCTTCAACCTTTAAAATGTGCCTCCATTTTACTAAGTTCAATTCTAGCCCATTTGCCTAAAAGAAAATATATGGTAGCTCTTCAAAATCCGTTCAGAGCTTTTGTTGGTTCACAGTAGGTTGGCCCTTACCAAGAGAACTTTGTAGGATCCCGGTAACCAGAGAAATTTCACATGCTACCTCTATTATCTGCTAAATGTGTTGCCAACTGATAATCTTTTGTGGATACTGGATGATATGCTATAAACTGTAGTTTCAACTACTTATAACAGTTTTATGTCCTTATTGTCGACTTCTTGTCGTTGATGCAGCTGTTCCAGTGGGCAAAACTCTTCTGTGGATGGCAACTGCTCTCTGCTAAGGTTACTGTTCATTGACTTTTCCATTTGCCTTTAACTATAACCTGCTATTACTGCTTTACATGGTTCTATCACACTTTTGTCAAGCTTCAGTAAATAAATTTTGTACTTGTGTAGTGGTTTCCTTTAGAGGAATCAGCTTCCGTTTTGCTTTGGTTACTGTGAGTTTTTTGGACGAAGTTCATAGCTAGACCAATTGAAAAACATCCGACACATCCATTTGACCAAAAACTACATCTGCTTAAGTTGTTGGTATATTATAATTTAATCAAGATAGAATCAACAAAATGATAGGTGATTGAATTTTCAATTAACATTGAGTGTGTTTGGTTTTGGTTAATAACCTGTTGCTGTTTAAAATACTGTACATCCATCAAATTGAGTTTGTCTGGTTTCTTGTTTTTCTATTTAGACTGAGCTAAGTTGCAATCTTCGTTATGTATTATTTGGTTGTATCTTTGTTGGAAATTCACCTATAATTGTGTTTATCAGGCTGGCTTCCTCATATGGAGTACATGATAGTTCTTGGAAGCTCAAGGTTAGCATGAATTTTATAAGAACTACCAATTTAGATATATCTGCTTTTTAATGTTGGAAGTTCATGGTAGTTCTTGGAAGCTCAAGGTTAGCATTAATTTTATAAGTTCTACCAATTTAGGTATGTCTATTTTTTAAAATTTGACTGTTATTTTGCAGTTGCGAACTGGTTTTCGTCATTTCTCATCTACAGGTAAGTATCATCTTCATTTGATTAGCAGACACTCGGTATTTTATGTTTGTATCTCAGCAGTTGTTACTTGAAGGAACTTGCTTGGTTGTATCTTCATTGTCTTTTTACCTAATGGCATGGTGAAATTGGAATTACTGAAGATGGTATGATCTTATTTAAGTTCTCAGGGCCAGTACAAAATTCTCAATTTAATGTTAGTAAAATTTAGTCCTACTCCAAACTACTGCTTGGATAAAAAATATTTACTGTTAACTATCGTTAATAACCTGTTGATATTTGAGTTACTTTAGGTAAATAAATGTACCAATATTTTTGCTAATTTATTTATTATTAGGTGACGCTAGTTCCAAACAAATCAGGAGTATCAGAGTCACACCCAGAACCCAGCTGTATAATACTGGGTTCGCATGGACTCTGGCTTGCATTTATTCTGATGTTTATAATTTAGTTTCCTACTTGGATAAGTGGGATTGCAATGAATATGGAGTTATGGACCAGGTCGGACTTAAATGACAATTTAACTGGCTGAAATCTTTACTGATTATTGTTAACTAATAATTCATGTTTGTGTGTATTATAAAAGACTGTTACGTACAATGAACTTGTGTATTTCTTTATTTCAAGGAATATTAATTAGTCCACCTAGCTGGGACATATTTGGCTTTTTTTTTTCCTTTTTGTGGGGGGGGAGGGGGGGGGGGTGTGTTTGTGTTGGGGGACTTCTTTGTGTGTTATCCAACTTGATTGTGGGACTCTGCTTTTGTAGTTTTTTTCCCCTTGCTTGCAGTTGCATTTTGTTTTTTTGTGCGTGCGTGTGTGTGTAGGATTCCTTATCGTAAGAAGAAAGAAAAAAAAATCATGTCAGGGTTCTTGTTAATATTTCATCGTGCATATGAGTAAAGATCCTAGCTTTTTATGTGAGGTTTGACCTTATTTTCTGCTGTGTTTTGTTATTATTTTCTGGTGGATCTTTTTTTATGGGAGTCTTATGAATTCGACTTAACTCAACCTCTATCACACTCCAGTTGGGGTATGTGGATCTTTATTCTCTATTCAGCTCTATATAGCGCCATATTTTCTTCTATCAGTTGAGATATTAAATTCTTCTTCACCTTTCCAATCAAAATTTTTTTAGGTCCACGTCTTCTCTTCTTGAATCTGCTTCTTTCTCAGCACTAATGCATCTGTAGGATATTTTGGATTTTCTAACCATCTCAGTCTTCTTTCCCTCAACTTGTTTTCTCATGCCACATCCTCGTATTTATGGCATTTATGCCTTTTGATAATGATTGTGATTAATTTACATTTTTCTATGCCTAGTTATGTAGGTCATTAGATTTATGTACATATTTATCATCAAGCTCTTTGTTGTTCTAGACCTTCCACCTCATGCAGTCATTGGAATGCCAGCTTTATCTCCTACAATGGTAAGATGTGTAGGGATGGTATAATATCAAACAATTCTCTCTCTTCTCTTAGGGGTTTATTCTCTTCTGCTAGAAGTCATGTTTTTATTCATTTTATTTTGTGCAGACTCAAGGTAACATAGCAAAATGGAGGAAGAAAGAAGGAGATAAGGTGAATTTTTTTAAAAGGTGATAAGATTGAAATAAATCCTTTCCCATGACAGAACAGAGTTAATTCTTTCATTGCATCTCTGGGCTCTGGTTCTACACTTTTGAACCAATCTAACAGATAGAAGTGGGCGATGTACTGTGTGAAATAGAGACAGATAAAGCTACACTTGAGTTTGAAAGTCTTGAAGAAGGGTAACTTGTGTTTTTTTTTTTTTTTTTTTCTATTCTTTCCTTTCTTTATTTCTTTTTTTCCCATATGTGTGTGTGTTACTTAGGCTTATACTTGGGGATTTTCTTGGAATTATTCTTGCAAATGAATCCTTCTCAGAATTTTGATACATGATTTATTTGCATTATTTTTGGACCAAAGAGCAGAACCATGGTCTGCTTTTATTTTCCTTCAAACTGCCATGGAATTTCATTTCTCTTCATTGATTCATATTTCTTCCACTGCAGGTTTTTGGCCAAAATACTGGCACCTGAAGGTTCAAAGGATATTCCTGTAGGACAACCCATCGCAATAACGGTAATTTGCGTTCATCCCTTGAAAAATTCTGTGCTTCTGTATTATTTTGTAGTCTTAGACCTATTTTTATTTGATGAGAACAATCATAGCGCATTGAGAAAATCATCTTTGTTTGAAAAGAAAAAAAAAAAAAAACATTAAGAGAACTTTGACATTATTAGCAAATCGATTTCTATCTCACTTTTGCTTCTCACGTACTTCCTGTTGTGGTTCCATGCTAAGTTCTTATTTGAGTATCCTTCAGCATATTTGATATCATTGAAATATTAATTTTCTGCGTCATGCTGTTCACAAAATCTGTTCAACATTGATATTGCTGTTTTATGCTTTTTCCATTATTACTTTTGAGAAATTAAATCATTCAGGTAACAGTTTGTTAACACTCTTTTGATGGTCTTGCAAGGTTGAGGATGCAGATGATATCCAAAATGTCCCAGCAACTGCCAGCAGTGGAGCACAGGTTGAAGAGGAAAAATCATCTGACAAGGATTCCAATAGTGAAGACAAAGGAACCACCTCTATTAAGCTCAACACGTCTGAACTTCCTCCTCACATTGTTCTTGGAATGCCAGCATTATCACCAACAATGGTAAGAAAGGATGGACCAGGATATGAGACGTCTCTGGCTCCATTGTGCATTGCTGAATTTTCTCTTTTCCTGCAAAGTTTAATTATTGGTTTTCTATGTGTGCCTGCACAGAACCAAGGTAATATTGCCAAGTGGAGAAAAAAAGAAGGAGACAAGGTTGGTTTGTTTGGTTAAGTTATAGGTTCATTGCTGAATTCCTTTCGGTCTTGCATATACTGATTGATCAAATCATAATACCTAATTCTTTTGTTATTTCTCTCTTAACAGATAGAAATGGGTGAAGTCATATGTGAGATAGAGACAGACAAGGCCACCCTTGAATTTGAAAGTCTTGAAGAGGGGTAATTATTCTTGTACCATAGAGATTGTATTGCTCTTTACATGGGGGAAATTTTATATTGGAGTACAATTTGCTAGTTTAACTCATGGGATTGTGTGTTTAATCAAGTTGTATACAATCTAAGGGATATATAGCTTGACCAAGTTAGATACACTAGGGCATTTTTATCTTTATGGTTTGACCACCCTCTGGACTATCAGATCAGTAGGTGCTCATTAAACAGAGGTATTTAGCACATGTATTGGAGATAGAAATTCTTAACTAGATGCTTTCCATAGCAATGGATATGGGCTTTTATGTGGATTAAGGTGGGAAGCACAGAAGGGAAATGATGTTTTGTCACCTCTTCACTGGTAACACTCATTTCCTGTGGTGGAGAGTTTGGTCAAATCCTCAACTTAATGTGCATCCCACTCTGTTTTGATGTGGTATTTGACCTGAAGGTTAATTTGCGGTTAAATTAGATGACTCCTCTGGCTGAAGAAGTGGGTGGTTGTCTTGTAGCAAGCTACACCATGTAAAGGGGGTCTCTTTGTTGGATGGATGTTCATCTTCCTTAATGAGCTAAACTCAAAGGAAAAAACTTTTGGGTTCTCATTGCAAAAAAGAAAAAAAAAATTGAACTGAAACTTGTCTAATAGAAAAAAGCGATTATTTATCCTATGGTGTGGGAGGCTTACTCTTGTAAAAGCACTTCTTTCGATGTTCTTGATTATCCCTATTCCTTAATTTCTGGCAAATACGTTAGTTCAAGTTGAAGTTTAGAAAAAGGTTTCTATGAGTTTGCACAGGACAGTAACATTTCATATGGGAAGGGGGACTAGAAGCGCATTGACAAGGGCATTCTAGGCACCAATTGTTTGTCTTTACCTCTGGAGTGGAGGGCTGTTTGTTTTCACTGTTTGACCCCTAATGGCTAAGTTCAGGTATTTGGTGAACCAAAAAAGTTACAATTATTGGCTATTTCAAGCCCAACAATTGTTGATTCTAAAAGCTCAGAAATGGAGATTTTGGACAAAATTGTGCTTATTATAACTTTATAAGTTATTAACAAGTGGGCATTTAACAGAGCTTTTAATGTCAAGTAGTTTTAGAGATTCATTATTGAAAAGGGGTCCTCTAAAGTGGATGTTTGTTGGCTTGTTTTCAAACATGGCTTGGATCACAATGGCTGGGACTCAAAGTGGATATTTTGTGTGTGTTTGAGGGTGTCTTGTTTTGGCATGATCCAGAGTACAAATATTCTTCTCCAAAATCTGATTGCTATATCTTCGTTTGTTGGCACAGGATAGGGACATTTAAGAGAATATTGAGTAATTGTATGTTCCCCTCAATGAAATTCTATCTTAGAAAATATCCTCGTGAGACACTGTCAAGACTGATTTAAAGATGTTCTATATATATTGCGGACATGCAGAGGGAGGACATGGCTAGATTGATTAGTAGTAAGGAAGAGTGTTTTGATCTGATGATAGCTCGTATTATTGGGTCCTTGTTAACAAATGCAATAGTGAGGACAGGGATAACTAACCAAAGAGGTCAATTTGGAAAGCTTATGCCTGGGGGATTGTGGTAGAGGATCCTGGCCATTGACAATTTTCATGACATGCGAAAGTTCAAGCTTGCTAAATGCTTTCTGTCTGAAAAAAAAATGCTATCGTTTTCATTGATAAGAATGCAACTTATAAAAAGAAAGAAAGAATGCAGCTGAAACTTTTAGTTTGAAAAAAAAAAATCATCTGAATGAATTCAGCATTTGCTTTTGTAATGTTTTTGTGCTAGATGTTTTTGGAATGAGGTTCACTCTTTCAATATAATCTCCTACTTATAAGCTGAATTTATTTGAGATGAACCATGGAATGGAGAGGTTTATACACTTCTACATAGAAGGGGAAAAAAAGGCCTAGAATTGATCCCTCTTGCCACTTTTGTGTTGTATAGAAAGAGAGCTACAGCGAGGCTTTGAGAGAGGAATTTTCTCTGACAATGCTCTAAGGTAATTGGCTTAGTGTTCTAGATCTTTGGTTTCTGTCTCTATATGCTAGCAGCTTTGGAATTTAGTGAGTTTCTGTGTTGCAAGTAATCGCTATTTGTATATGATTTGTTGGCCTCTTGGTGTTCTTTTTTTCAAATATCTTTACTTTTATGTAATAATTTTCTTTGAAATAAGTAGTAATTGATTTTCAATGTTACGCCACTAGTAGATTTTTCACAACGGTGGAATTTCTAAGTGTAGGTATTTGGCTAAGATACTGGCACCAGATGGTTCAAAGGATGTGGCAGTGGGACAACCAATTGCAGTCACGGCAAGTTTCAGTTATTGCTTTTATGAGTAACTTGTTTCCTTAAGCTGTCATGAGATAATGATGTATTAGATTTCTTCAGTATTTAATTAGTAGCTCGTGGGTACTTTTCCTGAACTACAGTTCTTAAAAAGCTTTTTTAATTTATGGAAACATTTTAATTTCACTTGTAATTTGTGTCGAAGTGAGTCACCCAAGCGAGGTGAGATTGCTGATTGTGTTGTCTTTCCAGGTTGAAAATCCAGATGATATTGAAACTGTAAAGACTAATTTTAGTGGTAGCATGGAGGTGAAGGAAGAAATATTGACCCATCGTGACTCAAAGGATGATGGTAGAGAAGAAAAGACAAGTTTTACAAGGATTAGCCCCTCTGCTAAGTTGCTGATTTCAGAGTATGGATTGGATGCATCATCATTAAAGGCATCTGGTCATCATGGCACTCTTCTAAAGAGTGATGTTTGGGCTGCAATTAAGTCAGGAAAGGGATCTTCAAGAAAATCTACACCTAAGGATAAAGCAGCTCCATCTCAAAAAGGCTCACAAGCTTCAACCACAGCTTTACCAGAATCTCACCCACAGCGGTCAGATTCTTTTGAAGATTTGCCAAATACTCAAATTCGCAAGGTAGGTTCCATCTATAGTTAATGAAAAAGGTGTAGGTTTTTCCTATTTTTGAGTCCCTTTAATTTGTTTGGTCAAAATTTTGAAGGGTTTTATAGAACTTTAGAACTTTTGTCTTGATACTGCTGCTCGTCTCTTTGTCTTTATATCCTAGAATAAAATGAAGCATGCATGTAAAACAAGTGATTTGGAACTTGATGGAATATGTCATACCTGAAACAAACATCATCTCATATGTATGCCCATAGCCATTCTTACTCATGTCATCTGATAGTATTTTCTATCCAATTTTGAGCAGACTTGTATTATGACATTAATTTTCCTTTTACTGCTACATTATGATTACATATCAACATATTTGATACCATTGCATGAGTTTCCATGGTCAATTATCTATTTGTTGGACCTGCATGTTATTTCCATTCCACATCAGATGTTGTAGAATAGCCGAGAAATGAATGTCTTGTTCTTTCTCACACTTTATGGACTGGTGGAATCTCACTTTTTGGATAAGAAATTTTTTTATGTTGTTGCTATTCATTTGTAGTTGTGATCTGTTTTGGTTATTTACTTACTGTAACACAAGTATTAGCACACATGTTGCAATGCATGAATGCCCTTTCTGATATTTGGAATAGAAGCTGGGTGCAGTTGTATTGAGCTTTTGTTTCCTTGTGATGTTTTAATGGATTTGGCTGTCACCTCTGTTTGGTTACTCTGCTTCTTGAGCCATTTGGATGTTTACAAGTTTTCCCCCTTCTCTGTATCTTTCTTTTGGGGTTTCTCTTGCATTCTTTTCCTGTACTTGGGTTGTGTTCTCTGTTATTGCCCTACTTTTATTATTGAAGAAATTTGCTAATGTGACTTAAAATTTAGTTTGCGGTGAAATTTTCTTGTTAACTTTGCAGGTCATAGCAAGAAGGTTATTGGAATCAAAACAAACTACACCACATTTGTATTTATCAACAGGTAATGTTAATCTATATGGTAGTTTATCTCTCATTTATTTAGATAATATTTTTTCTAATTTTATTAGCGGTGTCTGTCAGATGTTATACTGGATCCTCTTCTTTCTTTCAGAAAGGAGCTCAAAGGTATTGAACTTAAACTTTGGATTTGTTGCTTTGTTTTTCTGGACATCAATAATTTGGTAGATTGCTCATGGATTGGTGCTGCCTCAACTTACAGAGCAACATGATATTAAGGTGTCAGTAAATGACATAGTCATCAAAGCTGTTGCAATTGCTCTGCGAAATGTACCAGAAGCTAATGGTAAGACGTGTTAAATTGTTAATTGTTTTGGATATTATTGTAGAAAGAATACTCTATATCTAGATCTTTTTCAAACTAAGAATTGATTGCTGGTGTGGTGCCTTATCAATCATAGCGCTATGTCTATATTCGTTATGCACATTGTAAGTTCAGTTTTTTCTATGATAGTGCTAGAACATGTTTTCATGTTTGAAAACTAATACTCAACTCAACTTCACTCAACTCAACTAAGCCTTTATCCCGAAGATTTGGGGTCGGCTATATGGATTCGTTTTCTCCACTCTAAACAATTTTGGGTTAAATCCTCAGAAATGTGTAATGCTTCTAGGTCATGTTGTACTACTCTCTTACAAGTCAATTTAGGTCTACTTCTTTTTTTCTTTCTATTCTCTAACCTAATGTGCTCTACTTGTCTAACTGGAGCCTCCGTATGTCTACGTTTCACATGACCAAACCATCTCAATCTCCCTTCTCTCAACTTATCTTCAATTGACACCACTTCTACCTTTTCTCTAATACTCTCATTACGGACTTTATCTAGTCTAGTATGGCCACTCATCCACCTTAACATTCTTATCTCTGCAACTCTTATCTTAGACGCATACGACTCTTTCAGTGCCCAACACTCACTACCATATAACATAGCCGGTCGTATAGCTGTACGGTAAAATTTTCCTTTCAACTTATTGGGAATTTTACGATCACATAAAACTCCCGTGGCACGTCTCCACTTCAACCATCCTGCTTTAATTCTATGACTAACATCCTCCCTACATCCCACATCCCCCATCTACTTGAAGGACTGAGCCTAGATATTTAAAGTGATTACTTTGGGACAGTACCACTCCATTCAAACTAACTCATTCCCTATTACCGGTTTGGCCTTCACTGAACTTGCAATGCATGTATTCTGTCTTCATTCTACTTAACTTAAAACCCTTTGACTCTAGAGTACTTCTCCAAAGCTCTAGCTTTCTATTGACTCCTTCTCGTGTCTCATCTATCAGAACAATATCATCTGCAAACAACATGTTTGAAAACTGATGCTATAACAAAATGTGTTGCTGTACTCTTGTGGAACACTTCTGTTCTGTTGGATGCATTTGGTGGGCTATAAAATGAGGTGTAGCCCTTTGAAGTCTGAATTCATGTTCAAGCATCTGATATGGTGCTTATTCAATTACCAACTAAGCAAATGAACAACTCCATTTGAAGTTTTGGCTCCCACTCCCCCTGCCTTGTTTTTATGTAAAAACAATGAGAAATCCGATTTTTAAACTATGCTTTTGAGTTTAAGAAGGCAACAAAATGTTTTTATTGAAATGGATTCTTTTAATAGTATTTGGTAGAAATCTGACAGTTGACCTTTTGAGTATTATTTTATCTACTGATATTTTGAACCTATCTATTGATATTTTGGAATTCATGGTATTATTTGCGGTTCCCTCCCTTACTGTATTTTTATTCGTTTTTGGTACTGAATCTGATATATCAATGCACTGCAGCGTATTGGGATGCTGAGAAAGGAGAAATCATTTTGTGTGATTCTGTAGACATATCAATTGCAGTTGCTACTGAGAAGGTGTGATGATAATAATCTGTTGTTTTGCATGTCTAGAAAACATCTGGCTTCATTACATTTTTTTTTTTTTTAACTTTGCAGGGCCTAATGACTCCTATTGTTAGGAATGCGGACCAGAAGTCCATTACATCTATCTCCTCAGAGGTACCTTGTGGCAAGTTTGATTTGTTTTCTGTTTTGTCTTTATGTGGAGTCTCATACATCAAAAGATAGAGCTTGCAGCTACAGCTAGTACTTTATTGTGCTGGCTGGCTCATAACCTCAAGGAAACAAGGAATTATCTTCTACTTTATTACTCTTGAAACATACCTTACATGCATATTTATTGGAAACTTATTACATGGAACTCGTAGAGATTGATCACCCGGAGAAAAGGAAATGACTTTCAGGTCATTTTTGGATCCAGATAGGAAAATTAATCCTTTATACATTGTTTCCTTTTTCTTTATTAATCGTTGCCAATATTTTACTTTGCCTAGTTTGAACTAAAATTTTCTTTTCATCATTATCTTATTGTCAGTAACTTGGACTTTCAGGTTAAGCAACTAGCTGAGAAAGCTCGGGCAGGGAAGCTTGCTCCAAATGAGTTTCAAGGAGGGACGTTCAGGTATACATATTATCTCTGTTTTAAATATCCAAAGTGCCCTTTTTTATTAAAATAAATAAATAGTTATATAATCTCAATTGCTGTCGATCATTGTGCAGCATTTCGAACCTAGGAATGTATCCAGTGGACCAATTTGCTGCAATTATAAATCCCCCTCAGGTTCTTACTCTCTTCGCTACCTGCATGCACATACTACGCTTTTTCAAATGAACACATAACCGTTGGTTTCATCAGTCATCTTTACATGCAATGAAAATGCTCTGCTATTTGAATGATGTCTTCTCAAAAGCCAAGACCTTGTTGGACTTGGACCTTGAAAGAAGCAAGGGTTTTTAAAGTGTTTTCATCTCCTTAAAGGCAGACTTAAAATTTATAGGCACAATGCACATAGTGCTAAATCATATTATTTATAAAATAACAATAAAAAAAAAGCCTTCTATTAGTTGAATTCTGAAAACCTTTTTGTATGTTTCTTGAAAGTTGGTGGTGGAAAACTGTTATGGAAAGTCAATCACTATATTATTTCTCTGTATATTCTATATTCTGTATTCCTATTTAGGATTTCTTATTTAGGATTTCTTCCTAATTAGTAGAACACAATTATAGGAATCAATTGTATATATATACACACCCATGTACAGATTAATTGAAATTAAGGAGAATCATCTCTTTCTACATAGTATCAGAGCAGGTCATCTATCTAGGGTGACTATTTGTTCTCACCACCCAGCTCAGGAGAGACCTTGGCTGTCGACCGGCCATCCCCTCTGATCCGGTTGCCAAAATCCAAGCGCGTGAGGCTCACGCCCCCAACTCAGGTTCTCACCGTTTCTTCACTCGCCGGCGCGTGGAGGCACGTTCGCTGGCCGTTTTGACTCCGATCAGTATCGCCGGCATCGCCTCAACCCCCTCATTTCACCACTGTGTGTTGTTGCCTGATTCAGTATACCATTAAAGGACTTCTGAGGTTTGGCTCTCAGATCCTATTTCGGTATTCGCTTGATTTGTGATTTTGGCTTATTTTGTGGCTGTAAGCACTTTGGATTAGCGTTTCGATTAGTTTTCTTTATCTCAACAAATGGCAGACAATAAGAATGTTATTTCTAATGTGATTTCGGTGATGACTAAGATCACGGAACACAAACTTAATGGTTCGAATTACCTGGAATGGAGTAAGACTGTTAGGGTCTATTTGCGTAGCATTGATAAAGATGATCACCTTACTAAAGACCCATCTACTGATGATACATGGCAAACTTGGCTAAGAGAGGATGCTCGGTAATTTTTGCGGCTTCGGAACTCAATTCACAGTGAGGTAATTAGTTTAATTAATCACTGTGAATTTGTTAAGGAATTGATGGATTACTTAGACTTTCTGTATTCTGGTAAAGGGAATATCTTCCGTATTTATGATATTTGTAAGGCATTCTACCGTGCTGAGAAAGAGGATAAGTCTCTTACTGCTTATTTTATGGACTTTAAACGGGTATATGAGGAATTTAATGTATTGTTACTTTTTAGTTCTGATGTGAAAGTTCAGCAGGCCTAACAAGAGCAACTGGCTGTTATGAGTTTTCTTGCAGGCCTTCCTTCAGAGTATGAGACTGCTAAATCTCATACTCTCTAGTTCTGAGATTTCCTCTTTGTATGAAACATTCACACGAGTTCTTCGTACAGAGAGTACTCAATCTTCACAACCTGCCAGTAGTGCTCTTATTGGCCGTAATCCAAATGGACAACAGGGTAATAGAAGAGGAAGTAGAGGAATTACAGGCAACAGAGGTAATCAGTGCAATGGGGATGCTAGTTCTAATCAGGACTCAAGAGTAGTCATTTGTTATTATTGTCATGAGCCTGGCCATACAAAATATAATTGTCCGCAACTTCAGAGGAAAAATCAGCGATTACAGATGACAAATATGGCAGCAGAGGATTCTACAGTATCTTCTTCTGAGAAAACTGTTTTGGTATCTGCAGAGGATTTTGCCATAGTTATTAAAGGCCCAAGGCGCACCAAGGCGCCAAGGGTCCTGGAGCCTAGGCGTAAGGCCCAAGGGGCACGCCCGAGCAAAGAGAGGCGCAAAAATAAAAAAAAAATCAAAAAAATATAAATATTCCATCAAATTTCAACTATCATAAAACTAAACATAATAATAAGTAATAAACATAAGGTAATAATAATTTTGCAATCCAAATAGAATAAAAATGAACTACTTTATTTTAAGAAACTAATATAAAGTGTTACAATCTTAACATATTAACATGATAGACACTAGTCATACTAGTAATCAAAATCCAAGAAAGAAAGTAGTTAACTAGTTACAAAATAACTGGTTAACTACTTCTTAATCTATTTCAAGTGTAGCATTAGTAATCAAAACTAAAGTACTAATTACTAATTACAAAATAACTAGTTCACTACACTTAAATCTATATCAAAAGCAGCATTAAGATCCTTCCTTATCTTCCCCTTCAGCTTCGTCCTCTTCATACTCATCTTCTTCAAAATCAATATCTTTATCTTCTTAGAAGATGTCTCTTCTCTAAGTAAAGGAGTATCAGCTCTAGATGGTGGCTTTCCTTTATGTTTTGACATAGATCTTGAAGCAACTGCAGATGCTATATTTTTTCCTTTTTCGGATCTAGTATTGTAGGCATCCTCTTCAACTCCAATAGCTTCAGCAACCGCATTCCAAGTCAAATTGTCATCCTCTAACACAAGTTCATCATTTTCTAACTCTTCTTCCATTTGACCCATCAACCATTCATTACTATCATCTATGTCTTTCAATGAAATGGGGTCAATGCGGTGACGTGCATCATATCGGCGCCTTAATGCCCGATTATACTTCACAAACACCAAATCATTCGATCTTTGTTGAGCTAGCCTATTTCTTTTTTTACTATGAATCTGTAAAATATAACAATTTTAATAAGTAATTTTTAAGAAAGAATAAATTAAAAGTATAATTGTAAAGAGACATGTTTTGTTACTTACATGCTCAAAGTTACTCCAATTACGCTCACAACCAGATGCACTACAAGTGAGGCTAAGCACTTTTATTGCAAAATTTCTCAAATTTGGAGTTGAAGCTCCGTAAGCATTCCACCATTCAGCTATTAATAAAATAACGCATATTAATCATGATTAAAAAAATTGCAAGACAAGATTAAATGCTTATGATTAAAATTATGTTACCTGGAGATATTGCTGTTCGATTCCTAATTGTCACAGGCATCCCAAATATGCCAACACTATTTTGATACAAAAGTAGTTGTTTCATGATTTTGTCTTGCTCTTGTTGGGTTGGAATCAACCTTTGTAGAACTGTGTATAAACCAGTCATAACCTCTTCATCTGCAGCAATCTGAGTATTTGAATAAAAAAATTCAGGATTCAAATAATGTCCAGCTGCATGCAAAGGTTGGTGGAGTTGGCTTTCCCATCGTTTATCAATGATCTCAAACACCGCCTTGTATTTTTCTTCCTTTTCACCAAATGACTTTGCAATTGCTTCTTTAGCCCTATCCATAGCCTCATAAATATATCCCATTGCAGGCCTTTTCTCACCATCAACTAATCGAAGCACACGAACTAATGGACCAAATATCTTTAAGATGTACACCATAGTACTCCAAAAACTAGGCATCATCACAATACTAGTCACTTTCTTACCAGCTTGCTCTTTTGCCCACTTACTTGTGGTCCATTCCTCTGAAGTAAACATTTTTCTCAAATTGGTCTTGTGCTTATGTATGCGTTGAAGGGTGAGAAAAGCAGTTGCAAATCTTGTGACAGCAGGCCTAATTAGTTCTCTTTCACTGGTGAAGTGCCGTAACATGTTCACCACACCTGGACGAACATAAATGTAGCCATTCATTGTCACTGCCCTTTTAATTGTGTTATGAAATTTTGGCATTTTCCCAATGTCTTCTAAAATCAAATCTAAGCAATGGGCAGCACAAGGAGTCCAATACAAGTGTGGATGCTTGACTTGTAACAACTTTCCTAAAAACAAAACGAATATGAGAAGTTTTTATTTACTACAATTGTTAATTAAAATGAGATTTAAATAATTTAATAAAAATTAAAACTTAAAATTACCTGTAAGCACACAGTTGCTAGCATTATCTGTCACTACTTGAACCACATTAGCCTCCCTAACATGCTCCACAATTCTATCAAGCAGCTCAAACATCTTCTCACCAGCCTTTGAATACTTTGAAGCATCCACAGACTCAAGGAAAACTGTTCCCTTTGGAGAATTCACTAAGAAATTAATTAAAGTCCTTTGCTTTTTATCTATCCAACCATCTGCCATCATAGAACAACCATACTTTGCCCATTCTTCTTCATAGGACTTCAATTCATTCTTCACATTAGTAACTTCTTTATTCAACAAGGGAACCCGCAATTCATGGTAACTTGGTGCCTTCAAACCAATACCAAATTGTCCAACAGACTCTAACATCACTTGAAAACTTGGATAATTGGCAGCATTGAAAGGAATTGCCGCATCATACATCCATCGAGCTATATCCCTACATGCCTTTTCTCGCAATTCCTTTTTACATGCCTCATTTATGGTGGTTTGCTTCAACTTTGCATTCTTCCTATCTTTCACTACTTTCACTGCCCTTTCTGCATTTTGAGCAAAAAATACATCAATAGGACCCCTTGTCCTTGGCTTCTTTCTCATATTTGCAACTTTATTACTTCTTTGCTGTGGGACTTCTATGTTTGCACCAATTTCATCTTCGTTTTCATCATCACCCATCCTCTCAACATCTTCAAAATCAGGAAAAAAAGTTTTATCAAAGTCCTTTGTTGCAACCTTTTTTAACATATAGTCTTGTATTTCTTCACGTACATGTGCTGGACACCTTTTGCACATGGTGACATTGCGATGTCCCCCAACCAAGTGTTGCTTAGCTTGGTAAATCCCTCCCTTTGTAACTTTATTACAAAAGTTACAAACAAGATCATTGGTATTTGGTGGCTTTAATAAATGCACATACTTCCAAGCTGGATCTTTTCTATTATTGCCACTTTTATCTTCAATGGCAGTAGAAGATGTTCCAATGTCCATCTTTTACAACCGAACAAGAAATATCAACTCCCTATATCAATAGCATAGCAAGTTTAGCAAAGCAATTTATCACTCACATACAAGTCACAAACACCCACTCAATTGTCATTTCAAATAATATTTGTATTCAAGAAGTAAAAATTATAGTAAATAATTTTTGAAATATTCAATAAAGAACATTTAACAAACACCCATTAAACTATTTTATTTATTTATGTTATTACAGCAAAAAGCATGTTAATTATCAATATGGTAATAACTTAATTATCAATATATTATTCATGTTGCAACTTGCAACAAACACCCATTCACTGCTGCTGTGATGTATTTTATAGTAAATAATTTATTTATTGTCATTTTATATATTTATGTTAATTTTCACTTGTCTTTTTGCTCTTTATTATAATTTAAGATATAAGAAATTAAGGGTTAGTGGGTTGCATGTGAGAGGCAATCAACAAATAGCCAAATGTTGAACAGAGAATTGAAAAATAACTGCAAAAAGAAAGCAGACAAGCAACTGCTGTCATCAACTAGCAACTTGTGTCATCAAAAAGCACAAAGCAGCTGCTGGTGTCATCAAATAAAAAAAATCAACTCAAAAAAAAAAAAAAAAAAAAAACACAGCAGATGCAGCAGGAGTGAAATCTAAATCACCGAAAATTTCAGCAGCATAACAGAGGGAAGATTGAAAAGAAAAGAGCATGCTAGCAGCAGCTATGGCTTGAAAACCAGCAAAAATGAAGAAAAGAAGAGCAAAGAAAAAGCAGCAGATACAGCATAGGTGAAACCCTAGATCACTGAAAATTTCAGCAGCATAACGAGAGAAAAATTGAAAAGAAAAAGAATGCTAGCAGCAGCCATGGCTTGAAAACCAGCAAAAATGAATAAAGGAAGAATAAAGAAAGCAGCAGCCATGGCTTGAGAACCACCAAGACGGAAGAAAAGAAGATGGAGAAGAAGCCGATGATGAGAAAGAAAGAAAGGAAGGAAGAAAGAAAGAAAGGAAGAAAGGAACAAGAAATGGAAGAGGAAGTCAAGAATAACAAACTTGGATGCAGAGATCAGCTAAGTTTCTAGAATCTTCTTCTTCTTCTTCTTGTCTTCTTCTTCTTAACTTCTTTTCACTTTTTTCTTTTTACTTCTGCTGTCGGGACCTTTTTCTTTTTTACTTCTGCTGTTGGGATGGAGTGGAGCTGTTATAAACGTCCCCTTCATTAAATAGGGCGCCTGGGACTGCTGAGGAGTGCCTGGAATGCGCCTTGAGCCTGGGTTCGCCTTGAGCCTAGGCAACGCCTTCTCAGTGTCGCCCGCCTGGATATTTTTAAGGCGCAGGCAGCTGAGCCTCCATCGCCTGACGCCTGGGGCGCTCCTCAGACACGCCTTTAACAACTATGGATTTTGCACAGTTTTTCCAGTATCAGGCATCTCTAAAGCCTACCAGTTCCTCTGTCACTGCGATCACTGAGTCAGGTAAATCCACTACATGCCTTGTCTTCCTCATCCAAATGGATTATTGATTCTGGTGCGATAGATCACATGATAGGTAATTCTAGTTTTTTATCTGCTTTTCAATCTAATCTCACTTCCTCTACTGTTATTTTAGCTGATGTTTCTACTTGT
This sequence comes from Hevea brasiliensis, assembly GCF_030052815.1. Classification (NCBI taxonomy): domain Eukaryota; kingdom Viridiplantae; phylum Streptophyta; class Magnoliopsida; order Malpighiales; family Euphorbiaceae; genus Hevea; species Hevea brasiliensis. The sequence goes on along the minus strand of NC_079506.1, from coordinate 77,875,748 downwards.
GTCATGGGTACTGGAACTGCGAACTCGACTTCGTCAATTTCTTTGTCATCTGTTTTGTGTCTATCAAAATTCTCTTTTAATCTATTTTCTGTTAGTAAACTTACTCGTACCTTAAATTATTCTGTTTTCTTTTTTCCTGACCAATGTTTGTTTCAGGATCTTACGACGAAGCAGATTATTGGTAGAAGACGTGAGTCAGGTGGTCTCTACATTCTGAAAAATCATGTACCGCGGTCGCTTGTTTGCTCCAGTACTTTTAACACTTCTTGAGCTCATTGTAGATTGGGTCATCCTTCTTTGTCTACCATGAAGAAGTTGTGTCCTCAGTTTCAGTCTTTATCAATACTAGGATGTGAGTCGTGTCAGTTTGCAGAACATCATCGTTTGCCTTCTGTGTCTAGAGTCAATAAATAGGCTTCATCCCTTTTTGAGTTAGTTCATTCTGATGTTTAAGGTCCTTGTTCTTACTTCTAAAACTGAATTTTGTTATTTTATTACTTTTGTTGATGATTGCTCTCGTGTTACCTGGTTATATTTAATGAAGAATCGTTCTGAGTTGTTCTCTATCTTTTGTGCCTTTTGTAATGAAATCAAAACTCAATTTAATATTTTTGTGCACATATTAAGAAGTGACAATGCCAAAGAATATTTTTCAGCACAATTTCAGTCTTATATGACATAAAATGGCATTCTTCATTAGTCTTCCTGTGTTGATACCCCATTCCCAAAATGGCGTAGCCGAAAGAAAAAATCGGCATCTTCTTGAGGTAACTCGTGCTTTTCTTTTTCATATGAAAGTTCCTAAATACTTGTGGGCGGATGCAGTTTCTACGACATGTTTTTTTATCAATCGTATGTGATCTTCTATTCTTAATGGGGATATTCCTTATACTGCTTTGTTTTCTACAAAATCTTTGTTCCCTGTTGAACCCCATATTTTTGGTAGTACCTGTTTTGTGCATGATGTTCATCCACAGGTTACTAAATTGGATTCGAAGTCTCTCAAATGTGTCTTCCTTGGGTACTCCCGGCTCTAAAAAGGGTACCGCTGTTTCTCTCCTACTCTTAATCGTTATCTTGTTTCTGCAGATGTCACATTCTTTGAGTCTACTCCATTCTTTCCTCAATCATCTGTGTATGAGAGTCAGGAGGAGGAGGATGATCTCTTAATATATACTGTCCAACCAATGTCTAGTCCTCTCCTACAACCTGTTCGTTCTGTCTCTAGACCTACTCGACCTCCCGTTGTTCATGTTTATTCCAGGAGATTGGATATTCCTGACTTAGATCCTCCACCAGCTACTTCATTGGGAGATCCTGTACCTTATACTGATCATGATTCTGACCTAGACTTACCCATTTCTCTTCGTAAAGGTAAGCGTTAATACACTTACCCTATCTTTTCTTTTATTTCTTATGATCAATTGTTTTTTTGTTCTCGGTGTTTTGTTACTTCTTTAGACTCTGTTCCTATCCCTAATATTGTTGGTGAGGCACTTTTTCATCCTGGCTGGTGTGCTGCTATGAAAGAGGAAATGAAAGTTTTAGATGCTATGGTACATGGGAACTGTTGCCTTTGCCAACTGGTAAGAAAGCTATTTGTTGCAAATGGGTATTTACAGTAAAAGTAAATCCTGATGGTTCTGTGGCTAGGTTAAAAGCACGCCTTGTGGCAAAAGGATATGCTCAAACATATGGTATTGATTACTCTGACACTTTTTCTCCTGTAGCTAAACTTACTTCTTTTCGCTTGTTTATCTCTTTAGCAGCTATATATGATTGGCCCCTGTACCAATTGGATATCAAGAATGCTTTCCTTCATGGTGATCTTCAGGAGGAGGTATATATGGAGCAACCACTTGAGTTTGTTGCTTAGGGGGAGTTGGGTAAAGTTTGTAGGCTTCGAAAGTCTCTTTATGGCTTGAAACAAAGTCCTAAAGCCTGGTTTGGGAGATTCAATGAAGCAGTACAGGAATTTGATATGCAAAAGAGTAAGTGTGATCACTGAGTATTTTATAGGCAATCTGAGGCTGGTCTAATTCTCTTGGTAGTTTATGTGAATGACATTGTCATCACTGGGAGTGACTCTGCAGGTATTTCATCTCTTAGAACCTTCCTCCAAACCTAGTTTCAAACTAAAGATTTGGGATTGTTAAAGTATTTATTGAGTATTGAAGTTATGAGAAGTAAGAAGGGTATGTTCTTGTCTCAAAGAAAATATGTCCTCGATCTATTGACAGATACAGGAAAATTAGGTGCTAAGCCTTGCAGTGCACCAATGACTCTAAATTTACAACTGTTAGCAAGGGGATAGTAAGTTGTTTGAAGATCCAGAGAGATACAGGAGATTGGTAGGAAAATTGAACTACCTTAAAGTCACTCGTCCTGACATTGCTTATGTCTTTAGTGTGGTAAGTCAGTTTATGTCTTCCCCAATTGTTGCTCATTGGGAAGCCTTGGGACAAATCTTATGTTATCTGAATGGCGCTCTAGGAAAATGTTTGTTATATGGTAATCATGGGCATTTGAATGTTGAAGGTTTTTAGATGCCGACTGAGCTGGATCTAAGGTTGCCAGGAGGTCAACTACTGGATATTGCGTTTTTGTTGGAAGAAATTTAGTGTCTTGGAGAAGCAAGAAGTAGAGTGTAGTTTCTCGATCTAGTGCTAAATCGGAATACAGAGCCATGGCACAATCAGTATATGAGGTAATGTAGATATTTCAATTACTACATGAGACAGGTTTTAAGACCTCCCTGCCTACGAAATTGTGGTGTGATAATTAAGCTGCTCTCCATATTGCTTCTAATCCGGTGTTTCATGAGCGGACTAAATATATTGAGAGTGATTGTCACTTTGTTCGTGAAAAGATTCAATAACAGATCATCTCAACAGGACACATCAAAACTGTAGAGCAATTATGAAATATTTTCACAAAAGCTCTGAATGGAGCTAGGATTGACTACATTTATAACAAGTTAGGCATGATTAACATCTATGCTCCAACTTGAGGGAGAGTGTTATGGAAAGTCAATCACTATATTATTTCTCTGTATATTCTATATTCTGTATTTATATTTAGGATTTCTTATATAGGATTTCTTCCTAATTAGTAGAACACAATTATAGGAATCAGTTATATATATATATACCCATGTACAGATTAATTGAAATTAAGGAGAATTATCTCTTTCTACAAAAAGTTATTGAGAACAAACACCCACCATGTCTTAGCTTTACGCTTTCAAAAACACAATAGGGGAATAAGGAAACTGTAAATACTTTACTGCATTGTTGTTGTTGTTGGGTTTCTCTCTCTCTCTCTCTCTCTCTCTCTCTCTCTCTCTCTCGAATTGATTTTCATTGTTCGTTGAATTGTCCATATATAATGTAAAAATTCTCCTCTACAAAATTTCAGGCTGGCATCCTAGCTGTTGGTAGAGGGAATAAAGTTGTTGAACCAGTACTTGGAAGTGATGGTAAGTGTGTGCTCCTTGTAGGTTCTGTAACATAATATTATATGCTTTTGAATGAGTAATATAACGTGCATTTACTTTCTACCAGGAACTGAGAGGCCTGCAGTGGTCAACAAAATGAACTTGACATTATCTGCTGATCATCGTGTTTTTGATGGCAAAGTTGGAGGTCTGTGATGTTGTAAAATTGCTTTATTTGAAATGGGGAGGTATTCTTAAAATTGTCAGTTTTTTATCTGGTGGATAATGTCTTGGTGTTTGATTCCTTTTGGGTCAGATTCCTGCTTCCTTAGGCTAGTGATTTATGGGATTTCAGTCCACGAGGTTGTCATTAATCATTATACAGGCAGGGCTTCTACTTAAGTGCCCCTAGCTTAGTTAATTGGACAAGGTTTTCAATACACATTTGAGGTGATGCAGTTACGCAATGTGTAGGGTGCAACTAACTCTGGAGAATTATTGAGCCTTGGTGACCTTGCCTGCCATTTAACTTTACTTGTTGAGAAGGAATGATATTTTTCTTCTTGCCCACAGGGTTATTTTTCCAGTTTGTTTTTGAAGTTTATCTCAAGGTGTTAAGTAGCGATTTGATTGGTGCTGCTGCATGGGGCATCATCATAACAAAAGTTCACTTTGACCTATGATTTTGAATTTTGCTTTTATTAATTTTAAAGCTATTCTCTTTGCAGGTGCATTTCTCACAGCTTTGCGTTCCAACTTCAGTGATATCAGGAGACTTCTTCTATGAGGCCCTCAAACTACAAATGGGTTTCAAAAAATAAGACTCGACAGAGCACGTTATGCGAGAGCAGCAGCTAGCTAGGAAATTTGTTCAAGGGATATTTTTCACCAATACAATTGTTTGTGATGTGCCATTTTTACAAAATTTTGCCATTCATTGAACTCGTCCTGTTAATAGTTAGAATTTAGAGCTGATGTTCAGGTGCTGATTCAGGCAAGTTTTTTGCCATATGTGAAGATCATGCAACAGTTTGAGGTTTATTTCAATAAGAAAAATTGCAATGTATGAGCAAATTATGGAAAATATGCACTGCTTCTTAATAAATTGCCCTGCAGTTTTATACCAGAATGTTGACAGCACATGATCTGTTAATGGATTATTAACTATTTAGACCAATTTATTACCAGGCTACTTCAAATATTAGCAATTTTTCTGTTATGAGCAACGTATTCTGGAATTAAATGTATAAAATTCAGAGAGTGCAGGCATATCACCGTTAATTCATTTGAACTCAATACTGGTCTACCTACAGAGCCTCATGGGCGTTTGAAATTTACATTCCAATCGATCGAGGTTTTTACAATCCGATCGGGGAGAAAGTGTATGGGCATTGATAATGATTCTACCAGTAAGCAAGGATAAAAAAAATGGAGAAGTTCCGAATTATCCATTAAGAGAAATGGTCATCCTGACATTTATGTGATACTGCCTCCTAAACTGAGTCACTGTTGGCATTCTGGATTGACCTCTTTGACATCGAGTGGTTCATACCATTGTAAGGCAATTCCTGCAGCTTTCCTTGCTTCCTCGATGAAGGGTGGCTTTGACAGTTCTCTGAAGTGTGTTATCAGCATAGCATTCAACCTCTGAATAATCTCTTCATTCTCCTCTGTAATTTCACTTTCTGCCACTCCACTTTCTTGGGAAATCAAGCTTTGCTTGATAGTTGGACGTTTAGATGTCAAGCATAGATACTTGAACCACTCGACTCCAATAGCATAATGGTTAATCTCTTCTGGGTACACCATTCTCTCCAGTAAATCAACTTTTTCATTGTCACCTCTGTTGGAGTCCCACATCGGATAGCAAGAGAAGCCATGCTAAATTGGCTTAAACCATTTTCGTGAGGGCAACTCCAAACTCAACAACTAAATCTTGTCAATAGCCTTTAGCACTCTCCAGATTTCACATAGTATCAATGCTGCAATTAGCTAGATCCATATAGATCTATGAGCTAATAAAAAAAACTAGACATAGAACCAAGCCACAGAAAAGAGGCAAAACTCTAGATATGCCACCACATGCAGTTCAAGTGACAATTAAACATAAAAACTTGAGTTCAATTCAATTGCATTTGAGAGGATGTTGGAGTCCTACATCGATGACAAGGAGGAGCCAAGCCAAATTGACTTAACCCATTTTCTGAAAACAACATCTGAAACTCCCAATCAAAGAAAAAGTTCACAACCTCCATTGTAAAACCAAGATATAGTTGTTGGCAGTACATCAAGTCCCCTGGCCTGCATTTAATCAATTCGCTAATCAAACATCTACGTGTGGAATATTAAGATAATATAAATAGGATTTTTCTTATCTAACCTAATCCATCATGTACCCAAGACACATAATACATTATGTATGATAGAACCTAGATATCTCATATTTATGTTTTGAGTTCGTGATGGACCGAATCTAAACAAAAATTTCTCCAGGTAACATTTGATATCCCCATAAATATAAACCAGTGCATTATCTTCTAATGTCAACCAAAAGCTTCACCGTGTAGCTCAATTCAAGAAACAAGTACTGTTATTGTGCACAAGCATTTCAGAAATAAGCATCACTAGCATTCATTATGTTATTCTGGTTCAACTAAAGCAATGTTAAATGAAGGATACCGATCCAACTCTGTATGTATGTTAGGCACAATTCAATGGTCAATCTGCTTACTTGATTATGCACATAAGAAACTCAATGGCTTTTACTGAAATAAATCATTTGCGAAAAAAAAATTCAAATGAATTCTTATGCAATAATGTATAATTTCTATTTTTTTAAATAAATTCTTTTTTAAATTAAAATAATTGATTTATTTTTTATTTTATATATGAAAAATAACGAAAAAAAATTGTTTGAATTAAATTTTTGTAATATTTTAATTTCCAAACACGAAGATTCTATTTTTTTAACAGAAAATGCACACAAGATAGGAACAACACACTTCCCTTGATGCCATATGAAACTGATTCATTGTCGTAAAAGAAAGGAAAAAATAACACAATGTTTGAGGTACACATATGGCTTTGGAATTCGGATCTAATAAGAATGTGGCTGCAGAAAGAAGTAAAAGATAAAACCTATAGATAAATCAACGTTTCATTGTCTTTGGAGTCCACGTCGGATAACAAGAGGAGCCAAACTAAATTACTTTAAACTATTTTAGTGGAGACAATTCTAAATTTAATAATTTGAACAGTTTTTAGCACCGATAATAAATCAATCTAAAAATCTCTGATCAATAATTCTTCTAATACTTATTTTTTAATATAAAAATTTTATTAACTATTATTATAAATGGATTATATATGATATATTTTATAAATTATTAACACACGTTTAATAATTTTAAAGATATTTGAAGATAATTTGACATACTTTCTTAGTAACAAAAAAAAGTGTTAATCTAATCTTATTGAGTTCTTTTTTTATATAAAAATTAATTATTAAATGATTAATGTTTATCAATTATCACATGAAAACATAGTTATTAAACCTAGCTCAAAACTTGACTTGGCTAAAGGACTGGGTCGATGGATTGCTAATTCAACCAATTGATCAACAGTTCAACTCATTAAAAAAAATAAATTAAATATATATTAATTAAATATTACACTTATTAATATACTTAAATATGTTTAAGCAACTAAATTAAATAGGGTAATGATTCATTGGGTCAGCGAGTCACTCGTTCAGCCACCGGACCATCTAAATTTTCTTGATCAACTTCTTATCCGGTTCAATGGAAAAATTGACTCGATTTTGTCCTTGAGTCCCAATCAACTCGCTGGGTCAATCACGATTTTATAACGATGCATGAAAAGATTTTTTTTTTTTTTAATTGCATTTAGCTATATAAATTTGAAGGATATTTTAGTCTATTTAAATTCCAAGCAATTAATGGACTAAGACCTAGTCAAAATAGGTGTAGGTTTTTATAGAAACCAAACATCTTTGGGTCAAATTTCATGGTCATCTTGAACCATATCAACGGTTACCAATTATTTTATTAAAAGCAAAATTTAAAATTTCCATAGCCTCCTTCAATAATATCTAATCTACATCCTTATCAATTATTCATCTAATACATATTTATTTATTTTTAAATAGGGGACAACGAACACTCTTATCTTACTTTTTAAGAAAGTCAAAAAGGAAATTCTTATCTAAAATTGATTCATCATAAATTTAAAATAAAAATATATAAAACTTGTACATTTAATGGGTGGGTCCAATCATATATCTTGTTTCTTGGATATATAATAGACTAAGTCTAAGAAAAAAAAAATCTTGGTCGAAAAGCCGAAGGAGTCCTATTTTACAAGATTGTAGATTAAGAGGGTGTTTGTTTAACTAGCATCTAAGTTTTAAAAATAAATTAACCGGTCTTTTTATACCATTTTTTGGACTTATAACCCAATAATAATAATAATAATAATAATAATAATAATAATAATAATAAGCTGAAAGAACCAATTTTTCATTTTAATACTTATAAATCATATATTTATAAACTAATTTAAACAAGTATTTTATCACATTATTCTCCTTTAATTTTAAAAATTTCATTACAAATTTTATTTAATATCCTTTTTAATCATTTTAATAATAAATATGCTTATAAATTATTTTTTTATTGAATATATTAATTATTTATCAGTTACTTAAATATATTGTTACGAAACATGTAACTGCTTAAAATTTTAAATACTTACAAATTCAAATAGGTTAATAAGCTAATTTTCATAAATAAAGCCAAATCCGCTCTGAGACACTTAAATGAAATAAGTAAATATAAAATCCCATTACAACTTATCATACTCTTTGCCAAGGTTAATGTTAATTACTGCATACCCTTTCTTACCCAGACGTCTTTCCATCGAATGGGTCACCCCCTTGACCAAGACAATATTATTAGTTATGTGACGTCCAGGTGCAAAGCTAAATTGTTGTTCACCGATCAGAGTTGACGTGCATGGCTTCAACTTATTTGAAATATCGTTCATTATGATCTTTTATCCCATGTTAATCGGCCTGAATTGTGAAATAGATTTTTGGAGATTTAACTGTGGGAATAGGTACCAGGTTAGTCTGATTTAATTTGCATCTAAAGTCCTAAAAATTAATTGAAAAAAAAAAAGTCAAGTCCTAATGTTAATTTTTCAATTCTATTTTAATTTGAGGACGGCTTCATTATGATTCTAATTCAGTTGAAACAATCCAATGATTGTGTTTACACCAAAAAAAAATTATTTATTTATTTATTATTTTTAAGTCTAAGAATTAATTAAATTAATTTTTTGTGAGATTAATTTAATTAATTTTATTTTATTAATTTAATAAATCCATGGGCTAAGATAATTAATAATTAGATATTTGGTGATTATTGTATGGTTATCTAAAAGAAGGGAGTTAGTAGCAATTCCAAGTAGTTCCAAAGAGCGGGTAAGTAACTACTGGTAATTACAGAATATGGTAAAGGGTCTTCCTGATACCTATAAGGAAGCTATAAGAGTCAGATATGTTATAATGTTAAACCCTTCAACACATCAAACAACAATAATTCAACCAGACTCTAGTAGTCTTTTATCTTTATTTTATCAGTTTTTATTTTTTAAAAGCTCTTACATTTAATTTCAAGTCTTGTACTTTCCTTTTAAGCAATCAAAGCATTCAACTTCAATTCACTTGCCTTTAATTATTTGTTATTCGTGAGATTGATGAAGCTACGTATAGTAGAGTTAGTTTCCATAATCATTTGATTCGAGAAGTCAGAGCGCAATCCCAAGTGATATACTCAGTATCTAGTACGCTCGCACAATCGTAAGCCATGAGACAAGTGCAAAAATAGTGGTATGGATTGTTGAAAATGAAACTGTGTGAGAATGGATCCCACTAGATGTGCCAAAAATTATTTGCTAATTTTTGGCACGCCTAGATCTCCTACATAGTCAATACATCATTCTGCACCAATTTCCATTGTTCTTCCCCAAAAATTAGCAAACAACTTTTGGCACGCCTAGTGGGACTCATTCTCACATAGTTTCATTTCAACAATCCATACCACTGCTTTTGCAGGCAACACCATGCCTCTAAAGACTAAAAGTGTTCTTGGCAAAGAAATTGCCAGTCTCAAGACACGAAAGAAAGTCCTATTGCAAAAGGCCTGAATGTTCAAATTCCTTTTATGGTCAAATGCCTTTAAGGGAGGTCAAGCCCTTAAGAAGAAGAAATTCAAAATCCAATTGTTATAAAAACTGTACGTACTTTGTCTACTGACGCAGTTTGGAGATTTGCAAACAAATTCTAGTTCATTGGAAACTCTTGCATCAACCATCACTAGTGTTTTGATGAAAGACATGGAACAGTGGTTAGAAACTCTTAACCAATAAGTGGAGAGAATTGATGTAAGTCAGGTCCCTAGGCCAGCGAAATCTGACATGGCATCCAAAGGCACTAATGAGCTCAGGGGACAATTTCAGTCATGTACCTCCCACGACAGTGCTGAGGGAAGCCGTTTTAGCAGTGAAGAAAGATATCAGCCATCCCACAAGAGAAAAGAACAGATGGCTAGCCAAACAAGAACACCAGTTTAACCTATCCGCCCTAATGGCAAAACTGTTGTTCCCACCCAAGTTGTCAGTAATACTAACCTAGTCACTCACCCTAGTATTTATGATGCAGAAGCAGTTGCAAGTCCTCATGTGGTACTAGCTCTCTAGCTTTAGTAGGTACAAATGGCCCAAGTGTCCTTTGGCTCTTTTGGCTTGAGGGGCAACAAATTTAGAGGGACTACAATGTCTGTTGTGTAGATACCTCAACCAATACTAGCACTTCTACCTCAGGTACCAGCTGCATCCCTAGTGACTATGGATGTTGTTAGAGATGTTATGCAGGAGCTGTATGGTACTGGCTTTAGGCAAATTAGCTAAGCAGAGCTCCAGAAACCATATCCAGACATTATTGACAGGGAGAACCCATATTCAAGAGGGTACTACATCCCAAATTTCAATATCTTTTCAGGAAAAGATGCATAGTTGACTCTGAAACACATAGCAAGGTTCACCATCCAATATGCTTAACTGGTGAACTATGAGAATTTTGCCAGTTACAAGCTAATTTAAGTTTATTTGTCCCTTGATTTTAACAAAACATAAAGGTTTATTTGTCCCTTGATTTTATTAAGGAAAAATTATTTTTTAATTTTTGTATTTTAATAAAACTAATTATTTGATCTTTACATTTTAAGAAATACACTATTTTGTCCTTTTATTTTGTGTCCGTTAAACTATTTAGTTCCTCCATCAAATTTTCTGTTGTTCATACTATCCAAACTGTTATTTAATCCTCATATTTTAAAAAAACTAATTAGTTGATCTCATTATTTTGAAAAACATTATTATTTAGTCCCTATATTTTAGTAAAACTAATTAGTTTATCCATATATTTTAAAAAATACAATATTTTGAAAAATATATTCTTGAATAAAAATATAAATTTTGTTTTGTGGAGACCAAATTTAAATTTACAATTTTGTTTAATTTTCAATTCCTTAGATATCATTTTCGTGTTTTTTCTATTAAGAAATAATTTTCTTTTATTATTTAGAAATTTAAAGAAACTAATTAACTTTTTTGTATAGACAACTTGCATTGTTTTTATCAACAAATGAAAATAAAGAAAAAATGAAGGGGAGAAGGGTGTGGGTGTAGAGAAAAAGAAACATAAAAAAAGAGAAATAGGGGAGGATAAGAAAGAAATATGAAGGAGAAGATTAAGGTATTTCAAGTATAAAAAAATAATTATAGGACTAAATAGTTAATGTAATCAAATTACAGGGACTAATTAACATATATTTCCAAAATAAGAGAAGACATTCTTACTATTACCATCTTTCTAAACCTGTAAATAATAAAAACTATATTATATAATATAACACGATATATTAATAAACTACGTTACATTCAATCTAAACAGGATAAAGGGCCAGATTGTTTATTTTAAATATGCATACATAATTGAGAACAATTCTAGTAATTATTCTTAATTGTTATTATAAACTAGTTAATTGCTGTGGGATCAAAAGCAAATGAGAAACCTAACTCTAGTACAAAAAAGTTTTGAAAAAGCAACAAATGGTATAGCTACTCTCAAGGCATTTAGATAAATAAAGCAATCGAAGAGCCAAGAGACGCCCTAGCAGAAACCTACTTGGGAAGACAAGAGGCGAACAATTTTTCAGAAACACGATATAAAAACAAGGCTAGGCCACATCTTTTATTTTATAGTATAAAAACTGTTCATTTCGTATGGATCTCACCATCCCTCCAACAAGTATAAATTCAAAGGAAGCAGCCAAGACAACAAGGGTAAAATGCACAACAGGCAACCATAAATGTTTAGAGAGAGCCTGGCAAGAGTCATCTGCACCATAGCCAGTTAAGGCCTCACAAAAATAACACCACAAAACAAAACAATACAGCCAAATTAAAAAGATTTTAGGAATCATTGAAGAATACCGTTCAAAGAACTGTACAATTGTGGATTTTTTTTTTTTTTAAACAAGCCAAGTGAAAGGTTTAATTACTGGAATCAAACAACAGTACATCACGGAGGATAGATGGAGGAGAATAACCCCAAATATCCTTATTAGACAAAGAACCAGCTGCCCTAGCCAACACGTGAGCAGCTTGATTCACTGATTTTTTCACAAAACAGCAGCTAATAGAAGCAGAAGAGCCTATTATCATATCATTAACTATTTCACCAAAATAAGAAAGATCCACTGCTGAACTTTGCAAAGCTCGAACTAAAATAAGTGAATCTGATTCGATAATGACATCTTGGTAGAAAGATTTGAAATCAAATCTCCAACTTAAGTTATATCATTTCAAGAATCTGGCAGCTATATATTCTGCAATCGCCAGGCTTGATGTTAGACCGGGTGACTCAATTCCAAAAAGGTTGACAAGACCAGGCAATTGATGACTATCTTCTCCCTGCATAAAAAAGGTTGCAAGAATTGTACAACTCTCAACAAAGAATGGAAATCAGTGAGATAGTCACTGTAATCCACCATCCGTTCTATTTTCTATCAACAGTAAAAATTGTGTTGCTATAAAATAGAACAATGCATCTAACAGATTTACAAGATGAATATTTGGTTGTAATTCTTATGAAATATCAATGACAATGAGAAAGGAAGAGAAATGTTAAATAATGTGACCTGATTAACCATAATTTATTTCCTCCTAATTAATTCCATGCAAAAGTATACAAATTTGGCATTTGTCTAATTCTTTGCTCACTGCCTATTTCTCTATTTCTTTCTTCTGTCAATGTCATTTGCTCAGATTCCTCACTTTCCTACACAAGCAAGCACCTAATCCTATCTGACTTTTGCTTATCAGTTTATCAGTTTTTTATCATAATCCACTTGTACTGTTTTTCTGTTTTAACTTGACAGGGATTTCAATTGGTGCATAGAGGTGGCAATTTGGATTCAAAATTCACAGGTAAAGAAGAGTGCTTACTTGAATTACAAAGTCAATATGAGATTGTCCAGGACCAGTAATTTTTGGTCGAATCCCTGCATAACCAGGCACCAACGATCCATCCCTCAGATTTGGATAGTACTTTCTTATCTCTGGGTAAAATCTCTCTGCACGACTAGCACTAACAGAATAGTCATACCTGAAAGCAACAACACAAATAGCATTTATAATACAAGACAACAATAAAATAAGTTTTTTTTTTTGGCAGATACACAACTAAAAATTTATATTATAAAATTAAAAAATCTCTATTAAAAAGTAATAATTTATATTACACAACTAAAAATTTATGATTTGGGTATTACTTGAGATCTCTTGTTTGTGATTAACTGGAAGAGTGTTGTAGTGGCTTTTCTTGTATAGTGAATTTGATTCAAAGTCTAGCACGTGGTTTTTCCCTCTACACTGGAAGGTTTTCCATGAAAATCTTGTGTTCTTTATGGTAGTTTATTTTTCCTAAATATTTTTGTGCTTACTTACACAACTGTGAGTTTGACCCAACAGTAATGCCATTCCAATCAGCTAGCCCTCACACACCTCTACTATGCAGTGTGTCCCATTTTCCAAATTTGTAAAATGATCCAATTTGCCAAGTTCAATGTCAATTTAGCCACAAAAGTTATTTTTGTGTCTAATTGAGCCTTAGTGTTAAATGCAATAGCCAAATTTGTTTCTATAAAATGCGTAAAAGATGTGCAAAAAATTTACAATGGCCAAATGATCGCAACTAAATGACCTTATCCTCAAAACAAAAGTTGTATGAAAAAAATTATCTTTAAACTTATCCAACAAAGATTCTATATTCTCAAAGCTCTATCCAACTCCAAATTAGAACTACTTTATTGTCTTTAAGTCATGTCTAGCTATGAATTCATCATTAAGTTCTAAGTCAACTAACTTGTATGTCCTTGAATCATGTAAAAAAAATTAATTGTAGTTTCATCCTAACTCATTGTCATATATCCCTTAAAATATATCCCTTAAAAGATAACATGGTGACCA